>NW_020229323.1:149852-293147 GCF_003227725.1 Camponotus floridanus
CGTTAGTCATCGCCGTCAATGTGTTTCTTATCGCGATGTTTCCGTGAAATTGCACGTTTCAAAAATTCATGTATAATCTCGCAACTCGACGATCCCTCGGGAATCGTAATTTCCGCGTCGTCTTTGCCAAAGTAAACTTTATTATTCGAGGAATTCACGTTCGGTATCGTGTGATAAGTCTCAAAATCCGTTAGACCGAGTTCGTATTCATCGTCGCTCAAATCTACAGTGGGAAAGAAGTTTGCCACGAGAACGCTACTCTTCCCAGTCAGGTGAATGTCATAGACATGTCGACGAAAACTGTTGAACAAATACTGAGTTAAATAGCGCGATATCCGTCTTTAAATTCGCACGCATCGACCGTTCGAAGAAACTGCAAGCACAATTGTCCGCAGATGCTCTGATCGTAAGTTTGAACAGGCGTGTGATTGTACTGTATCTTCGTTACGTTTCGTCCGAAATATCGCACAAGTTCCTTGGGAGGTCGAAGATTGCCGAAACTGTCGAAATATACTACGCGATTCCCCCTCTTTGCGTACGCTACCCAATGAGTACCCGGTCCTTCGACGCTATCTAAATTTACGATGCCGTTCTGTTTTGATAAATACCACCGATCGGTAAAGAGTCGCGCATGAAAACACCTCTAAAATATGGAATGCGCATACGTTTCGCCAGTTGTAGCAATTGTACGTTGGTAGTTGCGCCCTGCGGCATTTTTAACGTCTGTTTGACGTTTTTTTTTTCTTCTTCTCGTTGAGACTCCTCGTCCGTATTTGTAAGGAGCGAGATATAATCCGCGACCTTCCATGGCGCGATTGTGACGTAGCATCTCTTGCATCTGACGTTGCACGGCTTTTCCGTCGTTCACCACCTTCGCTACACCCGCCGCTCCGCCGATCAGGGATCCGAGCGCACCCAGCATTGGTAGAATCGGCAATACGCCGCCGCATTTCGCAACCGGAAGTATCCGTTTCTTCGCAGTTTTCTTCTTCTTCGTCTTCGTCCTCTTCAGGCCCATACCGAGCTTCGTCTTGGCTTTCATCGCCGCCCAGACAGCTGTGGCGGCGGCTCTCTCAGCGAGAGTCGAATCTCTCGCACCGATACGATTTCGCGCTTTCTCGGCGAGTATCCTATCCGCCGCGTGTCTCTCGGTGAGATCGTTGCTCCGAGAGTACGCTATATCGTGTTCGCGACACGCCGCGTCCAATAAATTTATACCTCGATCGCCCTCTGGCTAATCGCTTCCGCAACCGCGTGCCTGGGCCGCAAAACTGATAGTCGGGAATATGAATTCGATCGGAAGCGCGTTTATCGCACGATTTAAGAGACCGCTGCTTCTTACGATTCTCGCTGACATACGTAGCAATCTTTTATCAACGGAGGCGGACCGTCGATGTGCGTTCGCTGCCACGGCTGGTTGTAATGTCGCATGCACGAACGATATTGTCGAACCTCCGGATCAGCCTTTATATATTCTGGAAGCTTGTCCCACAATCGTTCGACGTAATCACCGAAATTTTGCAGTAAAAGAATCTTCGGAATATACTGCAGCTGTTTGGCGGTAAGTCCGAGAATGTCTCTCTCGTCCGACAGAAGGAGAAACATTTTTGATACTGAACGGTTTCGAGTCGCGACACCTCTATAAATAGGCCTCCCCCTCGCGATCATTAGCAAAATTGGATCGAAACAGAAAACATGCGGTTCATACGACAGCCTTTGACGATACGCGTGACGAATTGTGACGACAGATTACGCTCGATAGGGGACAACGCGGAGATGCGCAGACACGGTACGATGTTACCGACTACTATACGCGCGATCGTTTGCGGTCCCTCAAATTGTGGTAAAACCAACGTTTTGATAAGTCTACTGGAAAGTCCACACGGTGTACGTTTCGGGAACGTGTACGTGTACTCAAAGTCGCTGCAACAACCGAAATATCGATATCTGGAGAATTTATTGACGCCGATCGACAAAATCGGCTACTTACGTTCTCGAATAACAGTGACGTCATTCCACCGTACGAGGCATGTCCAAACTCGATTTTTATCTTCGATGACGTGGCGTGCGACAAGCAAGATACGATAAGAGAGTACTTCTCAATGGGTCGTCACTCGAACGTCGACTGCTTCTATCTTTGTCAGACGTATGCGAGAATACCGAAACATCTTATACGCGACAACGCGAACCTGCTGATCTTGTTTAAACAGGACGGTACAAATTTGAAACACGTGTACAACGATCACGTGAATACCGACATGTCGTACGAGGATTTCAGTGAATTATGCCGTACTTGTTGGCAGCAAAAGTATGGATTCCTAGTGATTGATAAGGAGCCCGCTTACGAACGGGCGATACAGAAAAGGATTTAACGTGTTCGCGATACCTCGAAACGATTAGTCGCTGTCGACATTCCGTCCAGAAGGGTGAAACGCTCGACGTTCCGTCATCATGGCTGGAAACGATAATATTCGCGAGCGTGAAAAGATTGCGCGGGAGATGGAGAAAACGAGCGAATCGATCCGCAAGAAACATCGCGCTTTGAAGACCGGTAAGATCGACGAAGATATCGCGGTCACGGCCCATTTTAGACCTATTATCGAGCCGCTGCAAAAGATCGTCAACAACTCTAGCGCAATCGCGGTGAAAAAAGAGCCGGAGAGTAACGCGGACGCTATAATTAAAACGTTACCCATCAAGCGATATAAGGAAGAGGAAGAGGAGAAGGAGGAGGAGGATGCGACACCGAAAAAGAGGAAACGATCGGTGAAGGCGAAACGTTTATCGATGTCGCGTATATCCGATCTATCGGAGACTTTATCGGATGAACCGCCGATAACCTCTACACCGTTCGCGCCGAAAATCGCGCAACTCGCGATACCCGAATCACTCGCGATCGAAGATGTTTTCGAAACCACGGGCAATCCGCCCGAAACATCCGTTCGAAACATGTTACAAACGTCGGAAGGTCAAGAAATGTTACGAGAGAACTTGGGACCACTGGGGCAAAAATACATGGGCGCTCTTCTTAGCGGTGACGAAAGAAAAAAAAACGCGATCGATCACGTGTACGGCGTCTATTTCGACGAGAATGGAATGCGTCTCGGTAACAAACGATTCGGCATTGACAAAGATGACTCTATAATCATAGACAATATGAGATACATCGGTACACCGGGATTATACGAGTTGATCTTCATGATAATTCCCAATGACGTCATATACACTGAGGACGATGCGCAAAAATATAAGAGCATATTGATGACGACGAGTGTGCATAAAAGATATAATGCGCAAGGTCAATTAAAGAGCAACAAGGGATTCAAGTATAAACAAATAATCGCGCCGTTGATGTCGATCGAATCGAAAAAGAAAAAAACGGGAACGGGAGTATTCACGCCTCGCGCGATGACGCTAACCGACAATAAGATCGATTACGTGCACTGGGACGATCCCAACGAGCTAGTGGGTCGCCTGCAATTGCTCAATGCTTCGCGTCGAGCTGGCCACAACGCTCACGACAACGAGATCTTGTCGATCATAGAGGAACTCCGCGAAGCCGGCATTATTATAAATTAAACGGCGCCTCGACGAAACTAATCAGTCGATCGACGTCACTCGCATCGAAAAACAATGCCTATCAACAAATTTGGATTATTCGAACGGAGAAACGAAGAAATCAGCACGAGCGATCATTGGGGTAAATTGGTGACGAGTTACTTGCGTCAAAACGCTCTGTGTCGCGTCGCAACGGACTATGACGCGAGGTTGCGCAAGATTCGCCGTGTAGCGCAACCTGAGGCTGATACCGATGCGGTCAACAAACTGTACGTGGAAGAATGCGTTAAAACGTTGAAAAATCAACGGAAAGAATCAGACGAGAAGCTGACTGCGTTCGAGAAGGACCTGCGAGCTTTGCAGGCTGCGATAAACGAGCTTCGTACGATTAACGCTAATTCAGAAACGTCTATCAACCTGTAATGTGCTGTAGTGAACAGCTTAGGAGCGGCTATTGTACACTTATGAAACATCTAGAAAGGTTTACCGAACGGCTACGAACGATTATCCGACGATTATCGAGCTATAATGAGTGGCAGTGATCGAAGAGGAAACGGTCTCGAACGAGGCTACGAACGATTTAAGAACAACTGCGAACGAGGCTACGAGCATCTCAAGGACGGCTGCGAACAAGGCTATGAACACGTCAGGAACGGTTACATACGAGGCGGCATACAAGTCCACAACGGCTACGAACGAGTCAAAAACGATTGTCAACGAGGCTACGAACGGGTCAGAAACGACTGCGAACGAGGCTACGGACTGCTTAAAAACGACTATCAACAGGGTCAATCGCGACAACAAAGGGATCAAGAACGGCAATGAACGGCTAAGGAACGGCTATTGAACGGCAGTGAACGGCTAAGGAACGGCTATTGAACGGCAATTGAACGGCAGTGAACGGCTAAGGAACGGCAATTGAACGGTTACGAACGGCTACTGAACGGCTATTGAACGGCTACGAACGGCTATTGAACGGCTAATTCGATCGCCGAATCGAAATAACGACGATCGAGAATAAACGGGGAAGCGAAGAAACAACATAGTTTAGAGAAACGGCAGTTGGTGAACGAACTGCACGCACCGACGAGAAAAAATTTCCCCCGAAGACACGTAATAGTGCGAGGATACGATGATCTGTGGCAAGCCGACATTGTCGAGATGCGTCCGTACTCTCGTTTCAACAGAGGTTACAACTACATACTCGCAGTCATCGATGCGTTGAGCAAGCACGCGTGGGCCGTACCGCTCAAGAGTAAAGGCGGAAGCGAGACAGCTGACGCTATCGCCGAAATAATTCGAGATAGCGAGAGGTGTCCGAAAAACATATAGACCGACATGGGGAAGGAATTTTATAACGCCGACGTGCAACGGCTCATGCGAAAACACGGCATAAATCATTATTCTACGTATTCGGTACTGAAGGCATCGATCGTCGAGCGATTCAATCGCACGCTAAAAGACGACATGTGGAAGATGTTTACGCTGAACGGATCTTACAAGTGGGTTAACGCGTTGCCGGGACTCGTATCGGATTACAACGCGCGCAAGCATCGAACGATCGGTATGCGACCCGTCGACGTTACTCCCGCGATCGCCGAGAGACTCTTGGCTACTGTATACAACCGTGTAAATATTGCGGGTCCGGCGAAATTCAAAGTAGGTGACTCGGTACGCGTTAGCAAGTACAAGACAGTTTTCGAGAAGGGTTACACGCCAAATTGGACAACGGAGGTGTTTAAAATTGTAAAAGTGCAGCATACTAATCCCGTGAGTTATCTACTCGAGGATTATCGCAAAAAACTTATCGCTGGAGCGTTCTACGAGCACGAGTTGCATCGCGCGAATTATCCCGACGTGTATCTCGTGGAGAAAATACTGCGCAGGAGAGGTGACGAGGTTTACGTGAAATGGCTAGGATTTGACAATTCACACAATTCTTGGATACATAAGGACAATATGATTTAATTTATACAGTGTTTATTAATATTTCTTTCAATAATACTATATATATACATATATATACTATATATATACTATGTATATTCTTAATATAAGTAGTGTAAGATATGCGTTACATAAAATATATGAAATATAAATGTGTAAGATGTGTATTATATAAAACTACATGAAATATAAAATATATACAGTAATAAATAAAATATATACATGTATTTACAAAGGTATCCTATAATGTCCCCATGGTAACGTGTTAGTCGAATCAAGTACGATATATCGCTTGTCATCGTACGGACTCTGAGCAATTTTCGTCTCGCGGACGGTATACACTTTGTGCAATTTCGATCTTATACACGACTGCTGTCGCGTCATTTCGATCTCTTCGTTTAAACACCGCGTGTAATCTTCGAAGGTTATATTACGCGTTACGACATTACTTTTGACACCTTTAACTTTCTTCGTGTCTTTCTTTCCGTCCACTCGTAACGCGTACATCTTTGCCCTGAGTCCGACGAATTCGGTCATTATCGCGCCGTTATTTTCATCCTTCATCAAACCCGGCACTTTTTTATTTACAAGCGGTATATCATACGCATTGTCCATCGCATAATCGCTCGTGTCAAATCGGGCGATATCGCGCTTCATGTTCTCATAGACATCCGCGCACTCAATGTGATATACGAGACTGTCCGTATCGGTGTACATGATCTTACATTTGTCGCGATACAGAGGATATATGTACTCGTGATGAAATTCGTACAGACACGTCTTGGATATGTCGAGTATACACATACCCACGTAAATCGGTTTGTAAAATTTCACCTCGAGTTTACGCAATTCTACCGCAATCAGATTTTCCGAAAAAACGCTTCTGCTGTGGAAATTCGGTTTCGCGATCATCGCTTCTGCGCCGAACCGACCGTCCCATTTTGTTAATAATTTTACATCGACACGATTTCCCACATTTTCCATCGTTTTACCAAACATAGCATTATTCATTAATTTGTATAAATTTTTCTCGAAATCATTTTTCGCGAGTGTTCTGAAATGTGTATTTAATTTTATGTAATTTCGAAGCCACGAAGATTGAGAAAACTGTAAAATTCTATGTATTTTTGTCACACGAAGGCCGTGACGCGTACATTGCTGTAGGTTACGGTAGTGTATCACGTAACGCTTCTTATCGTATAACGTTGCGAGCAGTTTGAATTCCCGCTTACCGGGCGGCTTGTCGCGCGTCGGGCAAAACGGTAGGTTGGTGTGCGTATCGTGAAGATGTTGCGGGTACTCGAGATCGACTTCGAGGATATACCCCGTGGGCGAATCTAACGCTAGATGATACGTCAAAATTCGACGCGTCGTCGACCCATCGAAAATCGGCGTAAGGCAACGGTTGGCACATTGCCCATCCGTATAAATTATTAACGTCAAAATACATCAAGTAAGACGATGGTTTCGATGGATCGTACGATTGTCGCATATACTTGTTATTAGCGCGCGCGTATCTGTTGGAACATTGGCTCAGACCACCGCGTATACCGCGTTCTATAAACATGACCATGTCGATATCTGTAAGCAACTCGAACGTGATCTTTGTATGCTTTAACATGGCGTCCCACGTGTATCCGGGCAGAGTATAGTAATACGCGGGGTCGAGTCCGTAACTTTTTATGCAGCTATCGCGAAAATTTTCGAAAATATCTGCTAATAACAATACGTCGATTTTGAGATACATGTCGCTGTATTCGCCCAGCGTTCGAATGGAGAATCGCGTCCAGATGTTCTCGGCGTGCGCGTAATCGCTCTCGGATATAGTTTCACCGGTCAAGGAACTGTAAAACGATTCGCGCGGTGGTAAACGCGTATCTCGCAACCTATCTACCGAGTCGACGTATTCGTATGGAAAGACACCTTTCCGTGTTAATAAACTGAAATTTTCCGCGGATAAATTTTCAAATTTCGATTTTAAAATTTTGAGCTTATCTCTGTCTAGATAAGATGCTAATTTGTCGAGACTCGATGTAAGACATTTGTACGAATCGATGAAGCGTAATTTTACATTATTTTTCCAATCGCCTTCCTTAAAGTCGACATTTTTTGTAAAAGAAATATATTTCTCTTTCGTTATCGGGAGTAACTCGACTCTCCCTTCGAATGCTGTGGCTATTTCCTCGATAATAAAATGCGAATCGTAACCGGATAAATTGTGGAAAACTATCGGAATACAAAAAGATTCTTTGTAATTTAAATTGCAATTTGAATGCGCGGGGCCTCTGTACCGCCCGGTCAAATGACAATGATCGCGAACGCGTGTATCGTCTTGCGCGAACGGCTTTTCGCATATAAGACATTGAGTGGCGTTGTAAAATTTTTCACACTCTTCGGACGTTAAATTAACCATGGGGACATTGGTCGTTAAAATATTCTTAACGCGAATCGCTAAATTTTTAAGATCTTCGACGAACCACGCTATACAATCGACGCTACGACGCGAATGATACGCCGATAAAGATTCATCGTACGAACAATGCATATAATACGCTATACTAAATACTTGATGATGTTGATACAATTTTTGTTGTTCTTCCTCCGTTTTAGCCAGAACGCATTCCAGGTCGGCGTACACGACGAATGGAAGCCGCTCTTTCCTGTTGTAATTGTTGAATTGTTGAACTCGAGCCACTTGTCCTTGTCGCTCGGCAACCGGATAGCGCAGTCATTCATCTCCCCGCAGTCGATGGCATGTAACTGCAACTTGTCATCTGAACTAAAATAATGCAGGCATCTGTAAAAGAAAAATTTTTTAATTAAAATTAGAACAATTTTTATATAAATTATTTGATATAATTATTTTATATTAATATATACATACCGGTCGCAGATATATCTTTGACCGTTGTGTTTGCTCAGTTGCGAGCTCACGAGCCGAGATAAATTATTTATCCACGCGAAATGTCCGACGCTATTGCAGTCTTCCACGTATAGCAGATTCACGTGCTTATCTCGCTTCTGCTCCGAAAGACGTATCGAGATGATACTGTTCTTGTCTTCGATGCCGTACACGTTGATCGAGATATTGTTTGCGAGTTCAAATTTTTTAATTTGATTTAAAGTTACTGGAAACTCAATATCTAGGAGATTCAGCACTGTTGCGTAATGCGGGTACGATGATTCTCGTTCCACCTTTCTTTCTACGGGATATAGAGCGGCGACCACTGCCCACGCGAAACACGTATTGTCTTTAGACTGTACGTTAACCACCGCTCTTTTCATCATAATCTCCCGCGACAATTTAATGTGGCATCCCGCGCGCATTGGATTATATTTATTTACATTAACAGTCAAATTCTGTATTCGCGACAATGCCCAGCCGCTATCGCGTTCCTGAAACTCTTCCAGAGACGTTAAAGTGGGCTCGATAACGCGGCGCTCGAATCACTCGCGTAAATCCGATGTGTGAAAGAGTTCACAGTTTCTCGTATTTATACTTTTATTCGCGCGCTTATCACCCGACACAAATTCACCGTTGAATATAGTATTTACTTTTACACTGTTGTGTCTTTTTAGAACGTCTTGCACTTGCTCGAGCACGATGTCTTCGGCATCCTCGAGAAATTGACGAGGTTCGATATAGTTTGCGTTAATCACGGCACCGATCAGAATACGGCTGTCGAACGCCGTATCGATCTCTCGCCAAACGAGTCTTTCCGCGTTATTGTCACCGCTGTAATCACCACCACTGGGAATAAACCGTCTTTGCAATCGAGTCTTCGCACTTTCTAGTCGCGCGATTTTAGTCACCAGAGATTGTCTATTTCCGCTCGAGAGCCGCGGACGCTTGACACGACTGCGTTCTTCGAGCTCTTTGATCAATTCCTCGCAACGCTGCAGCCACGCGAAATACTCGCCCAAGGTGGCAATTCGGCGAGATCCCTCCACCAGATCGCGTTCGGTCGGCTCGATGTTTTCCATTTTCCTATCTTTTTCGCACTCACACTTTTAAAACACTATGTCACAGTTTTCTACGGATGACTTTTGCACGCGATAAACAATACCGTTCGCTATCTTGAACGTGAAATAGGCGCAAAAAGCTTTCTAACGGAACACCGCTATACTTTTTTTTACTGCCGACGCGTCGATGGGTGTTCAAATCACATACTATGATGATTTGATGCGCTTCAATCCTTCTTATATGAAGGAAAAAACAAAGCAGCCAAATATCGACGCTGATACGTTAAAAATTCTTCCGATAAAAAAATCGTAAAAGATGATTCTAGGAGGTGCCGTTTGTTTATATTGTTTATAAATTTACATGCTGTGTAATTCAATGAGAGAGATAAGGATACGTCGAACGAAAAAAATCTAGAATTACTTATATCGGGGGTGAGGGGTGTACCGCGAAAGCGCTGATATACGAGCGGTGGAAACAAGGGTACAAAGCAGCCAAACATCGGCGTTGATACGTTAAAAATTCTTCCGAGAAAAAATCGTGAAAGACGATTCTGAGGTACTATTTGTTTATATTATTTATCAACCGGGCATGCGACACAATATTGTTTATACTTTCGATAAATATATGGGACCGCGCGTACTTTTTACGAGGCGTTTACGACGATATGGCGATAATGTCACATCTCTATTATACGATCTCGTTTCGAGATCTCGCTGTCTTGTCAGAAAGAGTTTGGCAGTGCGCGAGTCGAGAAATCAAAAGTGAAGAAATCGAAAGTGAAGAAGTGAATATTTTTTTTCATCGTTCTGGTGTATTTTATAAAATGGCCGAAGAAAATATCATTATCATTAATGATGACGATGTGATGATCATCGAAAATAATAATAATGTGAGGATCATTGAAAATGATGATGTAATGAATATTGATGAAGATCACGAAGATGACGAAGATGACGCCGATTTCGAAGTAGAAGCCTTTGCGGACAGCGATTACGAGAGTATCAATAGTGATGACAGTGATGAACTATTACAAATAAAAGAACGAAATTTAGACTTACCGAGAATATTGACGATGGACGATACAATAAAAATATGTTGCATATCGTTCTATTATGTGGAATGTGGACTGAAATATTGTGCGGAATGCTTCCTGGAACTATCGTTTTTATTTCTGGAAGCTAGTGCTGTACGGGAACATCGCTGCATATATTATCAACATTTAAGCAATATGTCTTGCAAAGAGTGCAGAAGATCTTTGAATCAAATACTGCCGTGCGACATGTGCCTCATGTGCACACATTAAAACATTGTAAGTACTATTTTTTAAATCTTAACTCTCTCTAACTACGCTTGTATTAATTCAATATCTTTTTTCTGTTACAGGAGCAACCATCCCCCAAATCCGGCGACCCCCCCCCTCCTCCTGCCCTCAAATATATTATATTTTTTTTTATATTTTTATATTTTAAAATTTTATTAGAATTTTAATTTTAAATACACACACACACACACACACACAAATGTATAATACACACCTTTTATTAAATTATATATTTTTTTTAATTGGAAAAAAAAAATATGATTATTTACAGACCTCTTCTTGCGTTCCCACCCCTGCGCTAGTTATAAGTATCGTTCTCTCTCATGCGTTAATCTTAAGTCTCTCTCTCGCACGCGTTGTTCTCGCACCATCACCCCCTCTTTCAAGCGTCGTCTTTCAAGTGTTGCCTTTCAAGCATTGTCTTTCAAAAGAAAGCTGCTGTTTTTTTTTATAGTGCAATTGTTTGTAGACTCAATTCTTTTGTTTTTACGATGCGTTTTGGAGATGGCTGCATATGGTGTCTCTGCTACGATTTCGGACCGAGATCTCGTCATATAGTTCAGAACTGTAAACGTGAGTTCATCGCTCCACGTTATATACCATAAAACGGTGAAAGAGTTTTTGATAAAACGGTGAAAGAGTTTTTTATAAAATGTATCAACATCTTACGTGGTTTAAATTGTGGAAGAATAGCTTTATTAAGTTATTCTTTAGTGTAATTTTAAAAATTACATTTGATTGGCGTTTGGAGGTAAGTAGCGTTTGCATGTACGTGTGATTTTTTAAATTAGATTATTAAAATAATTATTTATTATTTATTATTTAGTTTCAGAGAGAAGTTGAACTTCCAGGATTCATAAATATATATCATAGACAGTGGGTGCGGATGATACGTCGAGCTCGACGGGAGGATATTTTAGATATATGGGGCGACACTCCGGACAGTCGCCATCGTCAGGTCGAAGATGTCTTCGATCTGCGGCGGCTCTTCGGGGAAGAGCCCTATCTGAAAATCATCCACGAAGAAGAGTGGATCCTAGGTGGAAACGTGTGGATGCCACAGGACGATTTGATGGCTCTAGCAGGTTAATGTAAGTACTATTTTTATATTAAATAAATTATTAAATGTTTTATTAAAAACTAATAAAATGTATATCTTTTTTTTGTTGCAGGTGCGGCCTCTCTCAGCTCGGCGCATTCCCCTCCCCATATATTTTGTATTATTTCTTATTTCATATTTTTTATATTTTTTATTTTCTTTTTATCATTACTTTTTATTCTTAAATTTAAGTATACATACACACACACACACACACACACACACACACACACACATAAAAATGTATAAACACACATACATTTTTAATAAATTTTATACATTCATTTAAAAAAAAATATTTATTTACATTATCTCCCTCGCACGCGTTCCCTCTCTCGCGCCATCGTTCCCTCTCCCTCGCACGCGTTCTTCTCGCGCCATCGCTCCCTCTCCCTCGCACGCGTTCTTCTCGCGCCATCGCTCCCTCTCCCTCGCACGCGTTCTTCTCAACCTTTCGAATCTCTATTCAGCCTACTGTCCTATCCCAAATCACCCTGCCCTCTTGACTTAGTTTTTTTTTGCGTTACTTTTGTTAGTTCTTCGTCCGGTTGATGGAAAAAAGGATTTATGTTTCCTTTCCTTTTTCTTTTTTTTCTTTCTTTCTTTTTTTGTTTTTTTTTGTTTTAAGTCTCTCTCTCTCTCTCTCTCTCTCTCTCTCTCTCTCTCTCTCGCACGCGTTCTCATCTGGAAATTATCCATGACGAAGAGTGGATCTTAGGTGGAAACGTGTGGATGCCACAGGATGATTTGATGGCTCTAGCAGGTTAATGTAAGTACTATTTTTATATTAAATAAATTATTAAATGTTTTATTAAAAACTAATAAAATGTATATCTTTTTTTTTTGTTGCAGGTGCGGCCTCTCTCAGCTCGGCGCATTCCCCTCCCCATATATTTTGTATTATTTCTTATTTCATATTTTTTATATTTTTTATTTTCTTTTTATCATTACTTTTTATTCTTAAATTTAAGTATACATACACACACACACACACACACACACACATAAAAATGTATAAACACACATACACATTTTTAATAAATTTTATACATTCATTTTAAAAAAATATTTATTTACATTATCTTCCTCGCACGCGTTCCCTCTCTCTCGCGCCATCGTTCCCTCTCCCTCGCACGCGTTCTCCTCGCGCCATCGCTCCCTCTCCCTCGCACGCGTTCTTCTCGACCTTTCGAATCTCTATTCAGCCTACTGTCCTATCCCAAATCACCCTGCCCTCTTGACTTAGTTTTTTTTTGCATTACTTTGTTAGTCCTTCGTCCGGTTGATGGAAAAAAAAGGATTTGTGTTTCCTTTCCTTTTTTTTTCTTTTTTCTTTCTTTTCTTTCTTTCCTTTTTTTTTTTGTTTTAAGTCTCTCTCCCTCTCGCACGCGTTCTCCTCGCGCCATCGCTCCCTCTCCCTCGCACTCCTTCTTCTCGCACGCGATGCATTTCAAAGAAATGCAGATGTTTATATTGTTTATCAACCGGTCATGCGACACAATATTTCATATACTTTCGATAAATATATGGGACCGCGCGTACTTTTTACGAGGCGTTTACGACGATATGGCGATAATGTCACATCTCTATTATACGATCATAATCTCAATTAAAAAAATGCTGATGTTTATATTATTTATAAACCGAACATGTCCGTACGCAATATTGTTTATCAGCTGGGCATGTAATATAATATTACCATAAAACATCTAACACGCGCCGCCGCCGAAATCCCTCCGTCCCGCGTGACGTCATTCCCCCGCGCCACCGTAATCCCCCGCGCGCCTCACCCCCCCTGAGAGGACCTGGGTTAGAACTCTCCTATATATCCTACTGTCAAGGTTGACTCACTTGATGGTGGACTCCTGCCACCGGCGGACCCTGCACGGAGGAGTGCAGCTCACCCTCGGGTTGCTTCGTCAACGAGTTTGGATCCCACGTCGAGCAGTCGTCAAGCGGGCGATCCACCGATGCGTCACCTGCACGCGGTGGAGAGCCGCCGCACCGCAACCACTCATGGGCAATCTGCCCCGGGAACGAGTGACTCCTGCACGCCCGTTCCTGCGCACCGGGGTCGACTATGCCGGCCCTATCCTCATTCGGGCCAGCAAGGGACGAGGCCACAAGGCATCCAAGGGCTTCATCGCAGTTTTCGTCTGCCTCAGCACCAAGGCGGTCCATCTGGAAACAGTCACGAACTACACGGCCGAGGCGTTCCTAGCTGCCTTCCGCCGCTTCGTTTCCCGGCGAGGCCTCTGCAGCGACGTCTTCTCCGACTGCGGCACGAACTTCGTCGGAGCTGACCGTGAGCTGCGGGAGCTGTTCCGCGCTTCCTCTTCCAACGGCCGTCGGATAATTCACGCAACAGCTTCCGACGGCGTGAGATGGAGGTTCAACCCCCCCGCAGCACCACACTTCGACGGACTGTGGGAGGCCGCCGTCAAATCCACCAAACACCACCTCCGAAGGGTCATCGGCGAAGCCACCCTCACTTACGAGGAAATGGCGACCCTCCTCACTCAGGTGGAGGCGTGCCTAAATTCGCGTCCGTTGCAGCCGCTGACGGACGATCCCGACGATCTGGCGGCGCTAACACCAGGGCACTTCATCATCGGCGCCCCCCTCGTGGTATGTTGTTTTTTAAATATTTTATTTAAAAAATAGTTTTATATTACTTAAAATAATTAAATCGCCTGTTTAATTCAAGGTTAAAAGTAAGATTTTTTTATTCATAACTTAATAACTAGACATCATGAATATAAAACAAAGTGGAAATTAAAGAAGAAGCTTTTCTTTCGCAATTCTCTAACTTTAATTTCCATTGTGGTTTATATATATGCCTGATTATTAAATAATTATAAAAAATGTCATTCTAAATTAGACTTGCATAAAATAAAAAAAATTGTGTAGATGAATTAAAACTAGAGTATATACTTTTGCATAACATATAACACATATGCATAAGAAAATTGATTGTTCCAAAAGTAACTACATAAAGTATTCAACCAAAATGCAAATGTGTTTTGGCCTTTAAAGTAATTAAATATTTTTTTATTATTAAAACTAAACAATTTTAAAAAATTTTTATAAATTATTTTATAAAAATAAAATTAAATTCTATAACAATTAATACTTTTACTTTTTATTCAATAACAAATTAAAGTAAAACATTATTATCATAATTTGTATTTTAATTTATAGTAAATATTTATAATAAAACATAATTCTAATTTTATGACAAAAACTTACGAATGATGTTTGGAAGTTATGTATTACTCTATTTATATTATCGCCCCATATAGTAAGTTGAACTTTCCAGTCAATATTATTTGTTAAAAGCACTCGGCAACGTTCAACATTACCGTTTTTAGTTTTTACAGTAATTTTGCCATCGACTCTTTCCACCATAGCGATAAAACATCTGAAAATATATATAAAAATAATTAACACTTTATATTTGTTATAATATTATTTGTATTTATAATATATATGTATTATAATTAATATTACATATTTGTATTAAAACATAAGAAATTAATAAAAAATTAAATAAAACTTTTAATGTGTTTTTTATATATCAACTTAATTATATGACATTGCGCAATAACTTATTTTATTATAAATTCTTCATTCATAATTATTATAATTCTTCATTCATAATTATTATAATTTTACAAATATAATAATAATATTAACTTTATGAGAACAAATTTATAAATATGAAGTTAAAAATTAAAAAAACAATTTATTGTGATAATACTTACATTGTGCCATCATTAGGTAGCATAACTTCAAAAAGTTCCCTCGGTGAGACATATAACGTAGGAGTATCACACAAATCATAATAAATGTCTGAATCACTATCCATGTTTGAAATTTTATTTTACAATTTTGTTGTATTAGACAAATAAAACACCAAAATATAGTAAATATTGTAATTTCGTATTTATATTTTGTTTTATAAAAGTACAACCAGATGCACTTCTATTATTTATAGGTTACTATAGCATTCCCTTTTAGCAAAAAGATTCTGATATAAAACAAAATAAAAAACATTTGCTTTTCCTGAAAAAAAAGAAAGTTAAAACAAATAAAAATTAATGGATTTTTAAGGATACATGTACACTCAGTTATAGAAATACTTCAACATATGAATTGAAAATTAAACTTTTGAAATTTTACATTCTTGAGTAATATCCTTAAGGAATAATTTTTTTATTATAAAATTATCAATATTATATAATATATATAGTGTATTTTATCGATAATGTAGAAAAAAGAGAAAAATAGTATTAACTTAAATATACATAATATATAAATATATTTAATTTTTAAATATTTATAAAAAATATTCTTGATATACATTTTTCCTTATATTTTCTATTCTTTTTTATAGTTTCTACATATGTATGTATATTATAATAGGAATATCTTTTTATTATTTTTTATTATATTTCTTGTCTGAAATATATTGCTAAAATGATACTTTTTTAATATAATATTAAAAATATATTTATATTTTTAATATTAAAAACAAATACACTTTAATGTAACCAATGCATTAAAATTAATAATTACACATATCTTTTAAATTTCTTCTTGTTGTACTGGACCAATTTGTAGAACTTAAAATCCTATACTTATGTGATATATTTTATTATATTTATGTGAGAGATATATTTCCTATACTTATGTGAGAAATATATTTTATTAAAATAAAAAGCCTGTTAAGTAAAATTATTGCATCTAACAATAAATTAAAAATTGTGTGTATGTGTGTGTGTATGTGTGTTTGTGCGAAGTAACAATTTATAATTTAGTATGCGATACATATTGTGTTAATAGAACTTAAATTAATAAGTTTTAGTATCTTTTTATTATTTGCACTATATATGTATATAAAACTGCTTATTTTAATTATATTAACTTCGAATTATTATACATATGTATTAATTTCATAAATTTTTATTTAAAGAATAAATGGAGAAGGAAAGTTAAAGAAAAATAAAAAAGAAGAAAAAGGAGAGAAAATTAAGATAAACATAAAGAAGAAAGAAGGAAAAAAAAGAAAAAAATAAAAAAGGTAAAAAGAGAAGAGAGGAGAAAGAAGAAAAAGATAAAGAAAGAATCAATATACAGACAAAAAAATAAAAAAGGAAAAAAAGGAAGAAGTGTTGCATAGAAGGTATATATGTAATATACATATTTTCACATTTTTAATAAAAAAACTTTATATTCTTAATAATAATAAAAAAATAAACTAATTATATACCTATGTTACATATGTGTGTGTGTGTACTATTTACTAAAAAAATATAATAAAATATTTGATTTCAGATTTATCAGTTACTCAAGAAGATTATTTGATAATTTGACATAGTTGTTGAACATTAGATAAAATTATTTGACATTTATATTTGACATTACAATTAAAAAGTTAACATTTTAATATTTGTCATTAATATAATTAAAAATTTGACATTTTAAATCAACTTTGTTATTTTAAGATTTGTCGCTTTTAATAAATTAACATTCAATTTATATTAATTCACTTATATATTATTATCAATATAAAACTATATGTTTTATATAAGATTAGATTGTATTTGAACGTTATATATTTATTATCGTTTTATAATTATTTATCATTAAACTTAAATCTTATATGATAGTCATATTCACAGTTATAATTTAAGAAAGTGTGTTAAAGTAATTAGTTTTTGTAATATACCATAACATTCAATTTTGTAAAAGTTATTATTGTTATTTCTATTTAAATAAAATTTAACATTATATAGTATTTTGTTGTTTAATTTATTAACTACAAATTAATAACATTTATGTTATAAACAAAAACTTTGTTTTTAATATTTATATTTGGTACATTTTAATATTTCAATTTTATTTAGTCTCTTTTTCTCCATCTTGTGTACATTTTACACTGAATAAAAGTAAAATTTAATTTTTAACAGAAAAATTAAGTTAATCAATTATGGGTAAACGAAAAGTTATTCGTACTCCAGAAGAAGAGGAAGAATTTCAGCGATTGAAAAGAGAACGAAAGGCTTTAAATCAACAAAAATACTATGAAAGAAAGAAAAAAAATATTGCAAATAATACTATTGTGTGTGGGCTATCTAATAATAATTTGTCCAGAACTAATAATGGACAAATATTGCAAACACATAATATTACAAACTTATGGAAAAGAAATATGCAAAACGAAAATGTGAATAGTATAGTTGGACCATCTAATGAAAATTTATCCAGAATTAATAATAAACAATTATTGCAAACACAAAATAAAATAGATTTACACAAAAGATATAAGCAAGAAGAAAATATAGCAAATAACATAGCTGGGTCATCCAATGATAATTTGTTCAAAACTGATAATAGACAAATATTGCAAACACATAATATTACAGATTTATGCAAAAGAAATATGCAAAAAGAAAATGTAGCGAATAGTATAGCTGGACCATCTAATGAAAATTTATGCAGAAATAATGATGAGCAATTATTACAAACACACAATAATACAGATTTAAACAAAAAAGGTAAGCAAAATTATAGAGCTAAATATAAAGGATTTCAAAACATAGACTGCCATAATTTAAATCAACATTATATAGGAAAAATGAATGTAGAATGCCAATATTGTAAAGCAAAGCATTTTCAGGCTGAAAAAGTTCACAATAAAGGTAATTCATTCAACGATTGTTGTAGTCATGGCAAAGTTATGTTAGAGCCTCTACCACCACTTCCTGATAAATTACAACAATTATTTTCTGGAAATCATCAAAAATCCAAAGAGTTTTTAACAAATCTACGAGGTTACAATAGTGCATTTTCTTTTGCATCTTTTAATGCTAACTTGGTTAATTTCAAAGCACAAAGACGAGGACCTTATTGTTTCAAAATTCAAGGTCAAATTTATTACCAAATTAACACTGCATTATATCCTGCTACAAAAGAACAATCAAGTTATGGACAGCTTTTTATACTTGACGCTAACGAAGCTACAGAATACCGTTTAAATGCAAATACAAATCTCGATGAAGAGTTATTGCATACGTTAGATAATATTATTCGCAGCAATAATATATTTGCTCAGTCATATGAAATGATGCACGAAGAAGTTCGTAATCAAGAAAATTTAGGTTTAAATGTACCTAATTTAAAAATGGCATTCTTAAATAAGAAAATAGGTATTGATCGCGGAAGATATAATGTTCAAAAAATTAACGAAGTTGCTGCAATTTTTTCAACTACCGCAGATGGAGATATTCCTGATTGTTATGTTACAATTAGAAACAAATGTGATAAAACTTTAAAATATATTAGTACAATGAATCTAAACGTTGAACCTTGGATTTATCCCATGTATTATCCACATGGCACGCAAGGTTGGCACGATAATATTAAACAAATTAATGAAAAACGTGTAACTAGATCTATGTACATTCAATATCGAATGGCTATACGTGACAATATCAATATTTTTTTAATGGGTAAACGATTATTTCAACAATGGCTTGTTGACAACTATGTAAAAATAGAAAAAGATAGAATTAATTGGTGTAAAGAAAATCAAAAACAGTTGAGTATGGAAAAGTATCAGGGACTGATCGATTATTTAGAAAAAAAAGCGACTGATGCTAATGCTCGTGTTGGACGAGTAATGATACTTCCATCGACATTTATTGGTTCACCTCGAAATATGATGCAAAATTATCAAGATGCGATGGCTATTGTTCGCAAATATGGTAAACCAGATGTTTTCATTACAATGACCTGTAATCCAAATTGGCTTGAAATTAAAGAAAATTTACTTCCAAATCAACAACCTGCTGATAGATCTGATATTTGCGCCAGAGTTTTTGATGTAAAAAAAAATTATTTGATAGATTTGATTATTCGACAAGAATTTTTTGGTGAGGTAAAAGCATTTGTTTATGTAATCGAATTTCAGAAACGTGGTTTGCCACATGTGCATATGTTAATAACTTTAAAACAATATTGTAAAATTATTAATTCGGAAACTGTTGATAAGTATATTTCCGCTGAAATTCCGAATCCTGCTATTGATAAAAGTTTGCATGAAATTGTCATGAAAAATATGATTCATGGACCATGTGGTGATTGGTGTGTGGTAAACGGAAAATGTTCAAAGCATTTTCCAAAATCCTTTCATGAGGAAACAACTATGGATGAAAATGGTTATCCACAATATCGTCGAAGAGATACTAACATTTCGTATGAGAAATTTGAAGAATTTGTAGTAGATAATCGATTTGTTGTTCCTTATTGTCCAATATTATTAACGATTTTTAATTGTCACATTAATGTTGAAATTGTTTCAAGTATTAAGTCGGTGAAGTACTTATATAAATATATTTATAAAGGTCACGATGCAGCATCTGTAATCATAGAAGAAGATGTGAATAATATAAAAATCGTACATGACGAAATCAAGGATTTTATCGAAGCACGTTATGTAGGACCAGTTGAAGCTTATTGGCGCATTGTAAATAAAACATTGCAAGAGAAAAGTCATGCTATTATTCGTTTACCTGTACATTTACCAAATGAACAAAATGTAATTATCTCTAACCATTTAAATGAACAAGACTTACAATCTGTTTTAGAACGTATAACAATGTTAATGGACTATTTTGAATTAAATAAACGAGATATTGATGCACGCCAATATATGTATACAGATATACCTTTATATTACGTATTCAAAAAAGTAATTCTCGATAGAAAACAAATTAGTCGTTGGGAAAAACGTCAGTGTAAATTTAATTGCATCGGACGCATGTACTCAGTTAGTCCAACTGAAATCGAGTTATTCCATTTACGTATTCTTTTATTGAATGTTAAAGGAGCAACAAGTTATAACGATTTAAAAACAGTCAATGGTGTATTGCATCAAACATTTACTTCTGCATGTTTGGCTTTGAGTTTAATTGAAGATGATGATGAATGGAAACGTGCAATAAGCGAAGCTTCTATATGGATGATGCCAAGACAGCTTAGGTCACTTTTTGTTCGAATACTAATGCATTGCCAACCATTGCATCCAAAAGAATTATGGAATGAATTTCAAATTGCAATGTCCGAAGATTACATACGACGATTTGGACGAGCCACTGGAATAAAAAAAGCTTATGCTCAAATCGATCAATTACTTCGCAAAGAAGGTTGGGAACTTTCGCAATTTCCAGAAATGGAACAACTAAATATAAAATATGAAGAAGAAGATGCGGAACAATTGCAAAAAGAAGCTTTATGCGGTCAGCAACAGTACAGTCAGTTAAATTATGATCAAAAAAATGTTGTTGATTATGTTTTAACTCTTTTGGAGAAAACTGACAATCAACAGAAAAAATGCTTATACATTGACGGTCCAGGAGGTTCAGGTAAAACTTTTGTTTACACAACATTATACTATTTACTCAAATCTCAAGGCAAAGTTGTTAATGCAATGGCTTTCACTGGTATCGCTGCAACATTACTTCCAAATGGAAGAACAGCTCATAAAACTTTAGGTTTGCCTGTGCCTCTTCTTGATGATTCAACATCGAATATAAAACTTCAATCCAAAGAAGCTGATTATTTAAAAAAAATAGATGTTTTTATTTGGGATGAAGCACCAATGGCACCACGATATGCCCTTGAAGTAATGAATCATCTCTTACAGGATTTAATGCATAATGATATACCATTTGGAGGAAAAATTGTTATTCTTGGTGGAGATTTCAGACAATTATTGCCAGTAAAACAAAGAGCTACACGTTCTGAAATTGTAAATTTATCAATTAAATTCAGTTCATTATGGCAACATTTCGAAATTTTTTCATTAACGGAAAATATGCGTATTTTGCCACATGAACAGGAATTTGCTCAATTTTTATTAGATTTGGGTAATGGTACTCTAAACGATCAGTTTAATAATGTTGAAATTCCACTAAGATGTGTAGCAAATTTAAATGTAATAAATATAATAAAAGATACATATGAAGAAATAATCAAACACAATCAGTATAGACTTGCAGCAAAACGTGCTATACTTTCTGCAAGAAATGTTGATGTGGATGAACTAAATAAACAAGTTGAATTTACTTGATGAATCAACAGAAAGAGTATACACAAGTATAGATACTACTGAAACTACTGATAATAATAATGATATTAATGAAGCTATTTTAACAGAATATTTAAATATTTTAAATCCAACAAATTTTCCACCTTATGAACTCCGATTAAGAAAATATACGATTATCATGCTGATTAGAAATCTGAATATCAGTGAAGGTTTGTGTAATGGAACAAGATTATTAATTTTAGAATTAGGAAATAATTTATTAAAGTGTGAAATTCTGACTGGTGAAAAGAGGAGAAATAATCTTTTTAAATCGTATAACTTTATATTGTGAAGATGTTTACCCATTTGTATTTAAAAGAAGACAATTTCCAATTAAAATTGCTTTTGCTATGACAATAAATAAATCACAAGGACAAACATTTGATAAAATTGCAATCGATTTAAGAAAAGATGTGTTCAGTCATGGACAACTTTATGTTGCATTTTCACGAGTTAGATCTTGGGAATCATTACAAATTTATTTAGGACAAGAAAGACAAAGTAGATTGGTTAAAAATTATGTATATACAGAAATGTTTCAGTAAGAATGCTGGACGTATAGATTCTACAGTGTAATTATAATTATTTTAAATAAATTTCAAAATAATAAATTTTATATTATATACATATTTATAATAAATACAAACAGATATAATTTTGTATCAATATTTTATAATACAACATTTTTTATATATTCATTTATTTAATAGTGCATCCTGTGATGAAAAATGCTTTTTGGAAATGGATTATTTCATATTCCTTTAAGCATAAACCCTGAGGATGCATTATCTATAACAAAATAATTTGTCGAGTAAAATAATAGAAAATAATTTATTTTGTATACATAATGACAAGAAATATTATTAAAACAATAAATGACAATTCAATATTTAACATAAAAATATGTCTGAAAGAAAATAATCAAAGTACTTTAAAATTGAACATAAAATAATTTAAAATTATATTAAAAAATTATTTAATTAAATATTTATAGCATCATATCATCATATTTGTAAAATTAATAGAAATTTAGTAATAATGTAGTGATATAAACTTTATATGTGCATATATATATATATATCGTAACATGCATATATATATATATATATATATATATATATATATATATATGCATGTTACGATTAAAATAAGAATGTAAAAAAATTAATTTTTTATTAAAAAAATATTAAATTTTAGCTAAAGAATTTAACATGTAAAATAATAGTAAGGTGTAAATCATAATATTGATAAGAATATTTATTTATGCTCATGACATAAATAATACATAAAAATACTTTAGTTCTCAAATTTACAATTGTAATTTATAAAAATTATATTTAAGATAATAACAAATAATGATAATAGAAGAATAAAATTATCATTTATGATGAAACAGATGTGAATCATAATATTAATAAGAATATTTGCTTGTTCTTGATATACAGGGTGTACCACCTAAAAGTAGTCACCCTCTTTTATCTTTTAAACTAAAAAAGACTTGAAATATCGCGGGCCACCATTTCATTTTCGGCCCTGCGGTATAGTCAACTTCTGACTCGTGCATTAGAGGTTGACATATGTCATGTTGTCATTTCATCATGATACTCAGTCAGAAGTTAGCTATATCGCAGGGCCGAAAATGAAATGGTGGACATCGCCTGCGATATTTCAAGCCGGAAAATCTCGTATAATATGTAAAATATTTACATTAAATCATATATCGTTATATTCGTTTCAAACAGCGCTACAACTTTTATTATATCAAAATATCTACATTATTATAAAAAATTATACATATCTCTCCGTTCTTTAATACAGATAAATTTTGTACTCAACCACTATGTTCACAATAAAGTTCAGTTAAAGCCATTTAATTTCATATATATTTGTTATGGTCTATCTCTTTTAGTTTAAAAGATAAAAGGGGGTGGCCACTTCCAGGTGGTACACTCTGTATATAACAATACAATAAAATATAATAATATGTTAAAATAGATAAGTTTCAGTTTTGCAATAATATATAAATTATATGCCATAAAATAATAAAATAAGAAAACCGCATTGGCGCGCGCGAAGCGCGCGCGACGATCTAGTCCACTATTAAAAAAGGCATGTTAAATCGATTCTCGCATGTATTGTTGCCGCTTTTCCGCGATGCTGATTGGTTGTCTCGATTCTCTCTTATTATGTATACATATTCAGAGTATAAATCGGCTGTCATCGCGGGTAATCGTTTATATTAATAGATTAATAGTGTGTTAGAAAAATATTTTTATTATTGTATAATTATGCTATGCTATTGTTATGCGATTAATAAGTTGTTATGTGACAAAACAGAAAAAGTAGATTTTATAAGAAGTACACTTTAGAAAAAAAAATCATCTTAGTAAAAGCGATATGTCGGATCAAAAGGAATTTGAAAGAATGTATGAAGAAGTAGATAAATTATTTGAATTTGAACAATTAGATGGAATTGAAGTTTTGTTTTCTAATGAAACATAAGATAATATTCGAATTAATGATTCGACCGCGTAAGTACTTGAATTTTATATCATTTATTTAAATTAAAATTTAAAATTTAAATTCTAATATTTTTTTCATTATTGCTTTTATATATTTCGTTTGTATTAATAATTCTACATATTTTATACTGCAAATTGTGTTTTATAATTTTGTGTGAAAAAAATTAACTTTTCCATATATATTGTAAATTATTATATTATGTATTTCTGTTTTTTGAATATTTATTATTAATTTTATAAACGTTTGTAAATTTCTTTAATTATTTTTTTAATAATAATTTTTAATAATAATTTGAAAGAAAATTTAATTACACAGTAAAAATTTTGTGTAAAATTTAATATATTTCACATGTCACAATTTATCCACTCTAATTTTAATGTTAATTTAACAGAAGACAAGTATGTAAATAAATAACACAAGTAATATGTTTAAAAATAATATACACAAGTAATATGTTTAAAAATTAACATAAAAGTGTAACATTTAAATTTGATCTGAAATAAAGTTTAAAGTTTAAAAATATCGTACGTAATTAAAGAAACATATGTCATTGGTATACATGTCATGTATACATGAGAGTAGGTATACTATGTCAGTTCTAACTCAGGTCCTCTCAGGGGGGGTGAGGCGCGAGGGGAACCGCGGTGCGGGGGGAGTGACGTCACGCGCGGGGAAGGAGGAACCGCGGCGCGTGGTGGGTGACGTCACCCGCGGGGAAGGGGGATCCGCGGCGCGAGCGATGGGCGAGAGGGTCCGCGAGGTGAAGGGGGATCCGCGGCGCGAGCGATTGGCGAGGGGGTCCGCGCAGTGAAGGGGGATCCGCGGCGCGAGCGATGGGCGAGGGGGTCCGCGCAGTGAAGGGGGATCCGCGGCGCGAGCGATGGGCGAGGGGGTCCACGAGGTGAAGGGGGATCCGCGGCGCGAGCGATGGACGAGGGGGTCCGCGCGGTGAAGGGGGATCTACGGCGCGACCGATGGACGGTGGTGTGAGAAGGACAGCGCTACGTGTGGGAAAAGGACAGTGCAAAGTGTGTGTGTGAAGAGGACAGTGCTACGAGTGTGACAAGGATGGCGTTAACGTGGGACAAGGACGATGTATAGGTGGGAGAAGGACGACGCAAAGGTAAGTGAACAACGAGTATATTCTAAGCGAAAGAGAGAGAACGATAATATCGAGAATAACAACGCGTGCGAGAGAGAACGATAGCGCAAGAACAACGCGAGTGAGAGAGAACGCATATGAAAGAGAGAACGATAGCGTCAAGACGACGTGTACAAGAGAGAGAACGATAATATCGCGAGACTTACAATTAGTGCGCGTGCGAGAGAGAACGATAGCGCGAAGATGACGCGTGCAAGAGAGAACGATAATATCGCGAGACTTACAACTAACGAGTATGATAGAGATAGCGATACTTAAAACTAGCGCGAAAGAGACGCAAGAGAGACGCAAGGAAATAATCACATTTTTTTTATAATTAAAATATAAATTTAGTTAACTGTGTACATTTTTGTGTCCGCGTGAGAGATTATTTATTCTAAGCGCGAAAGACAAAGATAGACTTAAGATTAACGCACGAGAGAGAACGATATCGCGATGCTTATAACTAACGCAGGGATGGGAACGCAAGGAGAGGCATGCAAATAATTAGATTTTTTAAAAATTAAAATATAAAATTTATTAAAATGTGTATGTGTTAATACAATTGTGTGTGTGTGTGTGTGTGTGTGTATGTGCTTAAATTATAATTAATAATAATATAATATAATAATAAAATAAAATATAATAATAAAATAATAATAAAAATAATTTGGTGGTGCGGGGGAGGGGGTGAAGCCGCTCCTGGAAGACTAGGGGCGATGTGTCGGGCTGAGGGACTTCCGCTCCTGGCCCTCTCGTCGACTATTCATGTACTCTCGTAAACTCTGAAATTAAACATAATAATTGTAAATGTTTTAAATTTATTACACATTAGCAAAAATATTTTTACCTTCAACGTTTCCAAGTCATGTCGTAGCATATTCTCATGCACATCTTCTTCGAATTTGTCTATACCTTTACATGATTCAAGATGTTCACAAAGTCTATTTCCGAAACATTTTACTTTAGTGTGATTAGGATCTTCCGCATGTATACATTCAAAACAAAAACTTGCATTACATTTTTTAACTGAGTTCGCCCAAAATTTTCGAGTTTTGAGAAATCTGTTCAACGAAATTGTGCGGGGTTTTTTCAAGCCGAGCTCACGATTTCTTATAAATTGAACGACTGAGGTTTCCAGATTCCTCTTCGAAAGTTGTTCCCGTTCATACTGAAGTAATTCTTCAACATCACTACTTCGAAAATCGAAATCAGGTTCCTTATCAGATGATTCTTCTTTCGCATTTAATTTCTTCCATTTCGCTCTTCTCTCTCTCTCTCAATCACAATTTTTTCCACCACAACTGGATCCATCCAGACATCATATTCATCCATATCTTCATTGCCGATGATTACGTTTTCTTCAGCATCATTATCATCCATATCTTCATTACCAATGATTACGTTTTCTTCAGCCATTACACTAACGTAACACACACACAAGACTAATGAAACGCAAAGAACAACGAAATAATATTCTAATGTCGCAGACTCCTCTTCATTATACATCTTTTTAATATCTCGCGTCTCATTCCAATTAGAGCATCGCGTCTCATCTACCTCAGCATTTCTCTACATCTTTGGCGGAGCGTGTTGAGAAAAATTGTCGATTATTCTTATTCGTATGGAAGGAAAGAAATAAAATCATAGATTGAATAAAAATAATTATTTATTGCACGCATCGTAAAGAATATCATTTACAGCACATGTTAATAATTCGCAATCGATCAATGATTCACTGTCAAAGACATCACTCTCGCGTATCGTTTTTACAGCATCGCATACAGTAGTAATATTATTACGTTGTAATACAGTTTCAAATTGTTTAAATTTTTCATTTACGAGATACGTATTCTCGCATAACCAATTATGCATATGATCGATACAATTTTCAAAATTAAATAAATGTAATAATGTTTCTGGTTTCATGTACAAAGAATTTTCGCATAATGTGAGTTTTACAATTTTCGATTGATACATTTCAATCGTTAAATCTCCAATCCTTAATGGGGGAGTAGTCGATTGTAGAAATTGTTCAACGTCTGCTTGCTTCCGCATCAACAAATTCCACGTTGAAAAGGACAACACTATTTGATTGCCTCGATTATCGCCGAGAATCAGTTCCACGTACGATACAGCTCCAACGCTTATTCCAATGTCCAAATACTTGTACGACGTCGGGGTTAGAGCGTACCTTCTTCCAAGTATGCGAGCCGCACGACGAGGCTGAATACTATAAAAATATAAATAATTATACAACAATATTAAAAATCAATAAGTAACAAATTTTTTAAACGATTTAAACTTACGTGTCACATTTCTGCTTTTTACACGGTGGAGTTTCACCGTTTCGAATCGGAACGTAGAAATTCATATTTCTTCAGCGGTGAACCTTTCACACGCGCGATTGATGCAATACTGCAATCGTGTTAGAATCAATATCAATTCAAATAATCCCAAATTATGATGTAGAGGGGATTATTGCTGACGCAACATTTTAATTTCCTCCAAAATTTTGTCGCGCCGATGTACGGCTGCGATGACATCATCATCTTCGGAACAAAGATTTAGCTGAATTTGCTAAAATCGAGCGCCGATGTACGGCTGCTCCTGATACAATCACGTCAAAATTATTCAAATGTACGTGACAAAACGGGAAATTTTCAAGGTTAAGATCTGCATCGAAACTAAGATTTAGCTGAATTTGCAAAAATCGAGCGCTGATGTACGGCTGCGCCTGATGCAATCACGTTAAAATTTTCAAATGTACGTAACAAATAGTGAAAAAATAACTGCCAAGGTTAAAATGTGTATCATCCCTAGACAAAGATTTAGCTGAATTTGCTAAAATCGAGCACCGATGTACGGCTGCGCCTGATGCAGTCGCGTTAAAATTTTCAAATGTACGTGACAAATAATGAAAAAATAACCGCCAAGGTTAAAATGTGTATCATCCCTAGACAAAGATTTAGCTGAATTTACTAAAATTGAGCGCCGATGTACGGCTGCGCCTGATGCAATCACGTTAAAATTATTCAAATGTACGTGACAAATAGTGAAAAATGACCGACAAGGTTAAAACATGTATCATCCCCAGACAAAGATTTAGCTGAATTTACTAAAATCGAGCACCGATGTACGATTGCCCCTGATGCAATCACGTTAGATTTTTCAAATGTACGTGACAAAACGTGAAATTATCAAGGCCAAACTGCACACGGTACTACGGGGAATTTTTTGTAAGATGAAATCGTTCTAGAATATTCGATGATAAAACAATACATGAGACGGTATAAATATAAATCATGATAGAGAGACGCACCCCACCAGTAGCTAAAGTGCATCAGACCTATCATTAGAAACGCTAAATTTTGCAAGTGTGCATTAGCAATATGGAGGAGCAAATTTTGCGAGAACAATCCGCTTTGCTTGATTCGTTGGAAAACTACATTGTGTGGGAGCAACGATGCGATGAGTACATCGAGTCGCTGGAAGAGCAAAGTCGAATCAAACGGCCGCGATTATCGATCGGATATCGACAATCACTGATTGCTCAGATCGCGCGCCTCGAAGGGCTGAAAAATTCGGTACGTGGACGTTTCGTACACGTGGGTGCCGGATGTAGTGCGCGTCAAAATGCACTTGTGTGGCGCGAAATTGATACGGCGTTCGAGAGTCGCGTATCGACTGGTGCGGTGATAAATTATAATCACATCGAACCACGCCAATTTCTCGATGATGCTAAAGACATTGTGTTGGAACATGTGCAGGACGCTTTAAAAAAACACAACAGTGTAAAAGTGAACACTATATTCAACGGCGAATTTGTGTCGGGTGATAAACACGCGAATAAAAGTGTGAATACGAAAAACTATGAACTCTTTCGCACATCCGATTTACGCGAGTGGTACGAACAGCGCGTTATCGAGTCCACCCTAGCGTCTCTGGAAGAGTTTCAGGAACGCGATAGCGGGTGGGTTTTGTCGCGAATACTGAACTTGACTGTAAATATTAACAAGTACAATCCCATGCGCGCGGGATGTCACATTAAATTGCCGCGGGAGATTATGATAAAGAGAGCGGTGGTTAATGTGCAATCAAAAAACAATGCGTGTTTCGCGTGGGCAGTGGTCGCCGCTCTGTATCCCGCTGAAAGGAACGCGGAACGGGAATCATCGTACCCGCATTACGCGACAGTGCTGAATCTCCGGGACATTGAGTTTCCAGTGACTGTGAATCAGATTAAAAAATTTGAACATGCAAATGATATTTCAATCAATGTGTACGGCATCGAAGACAAAAACATTGTCCCGATACGTCTTTCGGACCAGAAGCGGGACAAGCATGTGAACCTGCTGTACATTGAAGATGACAACAGCGTGGTACATTTCGCTTGGATCAAGAATTTATCCCGGCTCGTGAACTCACAACTAACCAAAAATTATCACAAGAAATATATCTGCGACCGGTAAGTGTATTTTATATTATTTGAAAATTATAATTTATATAAAAAATCTTATGATAAAAAATTTTTTTCTTTTACAGATGCCTTCATTATTTTTATTCAGACGCCAAGTTGCAGTCGCATACGGTCGACTGCGGAAAGCTAAACGACTGCGCTGTCCGATTGCCGAGCGACAAGGACAAGTGGCTCGAGTTCAGCCCTAATCGGAAGGAGCGGCTTCCATTCGTGGTCTACGCCGACTTGGAATGCGTTCTAGCCAAGAAGGAAGAAGAAAAATTATATCAACATCATCAAGTATTTAGTTTAGCTTATTATGTACATTGTTCGTACGACGACTCATTATCAACGTATCATTCGCGTCGTAGCGCCGATTGTTTAGCATGGTTCGCCGAAGACCTTAAAAATTTAGCAATTCGCGTTAAGAATATTTTAAAAACAAATGTCCCCATGGTAAATTTAACGTTCGAAGAGTGGGAGAAATTCCATAGCGCCACACGTTGTCATATATGCGAAAAGCCGTTCGCGCAAGACGATACACGCGTTCGCGATCATTGCCATCTGACCGGGCGGTACAGAGGTCCCGCGCATTCAAATTGTAATCTAAATTATAAAGATTCTTTTTGCATTCCGATAGTGTTTCATAATTTATCCGGTTACGATTCTCATTTTATCATCGAAGAAATAGCCACAGCGTTCGAAGCGAAAATCGAGTTATTACCGATAACCAAGGAAAAATATATTTCGTTTACCAAAATTGTTGATCTTAAAGAAGAAGAAGAATCGAAAAATCAAATAAAATTACGTTTCATTGATTCATACAAATTTCTCGCATCGAGTCTCGATAAATTGGCATCATTTTTGGACAAAGATAAACTCAAAATTTTAAAATCAGAGTTTCAAAATTTATCAACAGAAAATTTCAATTTGTTAACGCGAAAAGGTGTATTTCCGTACGAATACATCGATTCCGTCGATAGGTTGCATGATACGTGTTTACCATCGCGCGAATCGTTTTACAGTTCCTTGACCGGTGAAACTGTATCCGAGAGCGATTACGCGCATGCCGAGAACGTCTGGACACGATTCTCCATTCGGACGCTAGGCGAATATAGCGACTTGTACCTCAAAATTGATGTCTTGTTATTAGCCGACATTTTCGAAAACTTTCGAGATAAATGTATCGAAAGTTACGGACTCGACCCCGCGTATTACTATACTCTCCCCGGATACACGTGGGACGCCATGTTGAAGCATACAAAGATCACGTTCGAGTTGCTTACAGACATCGACATGGTTATGTTTATCGAACGTGGTATACGCGGCGGCCTGAGCCAATGTTCGGGTAGATACGCTTGCGCTAATAACAAGTACATGGAGTCGTACGATCCATCGAAACCATCATCGTACTTGATGTACTTTGATGTAAATAATTTGTACGGATGGGCGATGTGTCAACCATTGCCCTATGCTGATTTTCGATGGGTCGACGATGTGTCAAATTTTGACGTATCATCCATCGCGCTAGATTCATCTACGAGCTATATCCTCGAAGTGGATCTCGAGTACCCGCAACATCTTCATGATGCGCACACTGATCTACCGTTTTGCCCGACACGCGACAAACCACCTGGCAAGCGAGAATTCAAGCTGCTTGCAACGTTATATGATAAGAAGCGTTACGTGATACACTACCGCAATCTGCAGCAATGTACGCGGCACGGCCTTCGTGTAACAAAAATACATCGAATTTTACAGTTTTCTCAATCTCCCTGGCTTCAAAATTACATAGAATTAAATACACATTTCAGAACATTGGCTAAAAATGATTTCGAAAAAAATTTATACAAATTAATGAATAATGCGGTATTTGGCAAAACGATGGAACATGTGCGCAATCGTGTCGATGTAAAATTATTAACAAAGTGGGACGGTCGGTACGGCGCAGAGGCGATGATCGCGAAACCAAATTTCCACAGCAGAAGCGTTTTTTCGGAAAACTTAATCGCTGTGGAATTGCGTAAACTCGAGGTGAAATTCTACAAGCCGATTTACGTGGGTATGTGCATCCTCGACATATCCAAAACATGTTTGTACGAATTTCATCACGAGTATATGGCGCCAATGTATCGACAAATGCCGGGTAATGTATACCGATACGGATAGTCTCATATATCACATCGAGTGTGCGAATGTGTATGAGAATATGAAGCGTGACATTGTTAGATTCGATACGAGCGATTATGCGGTGGACAATGCGTACGGTATACTGCTTCTAAATAAAAAGGTGCCGGGTCTGATGAAGGACGAAAATAACGTTGCCATAATGACCGAATTCGTCGGACTCAGAGCAAAGATGTACGCGTTACGAGTGAATGGGAAAAAGGATACGAAGAAAGTCAAAGGTGTCAAAAGCAACGTTGTCGCGAGTACGATAACGTTTGACGATTACACGCGGTGCTTGAACGAAGAGATTGAAATGACGCGTCAGCAGTCGTGTATACGATCTAAACTACACCAAGTATACACGATTCGCGAGACGAAAATTGCTCTGAGTCCGTACGACGACAAGCGGTATATCGTACCCGATACCACCGATACATTACCGTGGGGACATTATCGGATACCGTTGTAAATAAATGTATATTTCATTTATTAATTGTATATATTTATATTGTATATATTTTGTACATTTTATATTATATATTTTTATATTTATATATTTATATTTTAATAAATTTTATATATTTTATATACGCATATTTTATATGTTTCAATAAATGTTTACAACACATTATTTTTATGAATCCAAGAGTTGTATGATTTATCCATTTCACGTAAACCTCGTCACCCTTTTTTTGTAAAATTTTTTCCACGAGATATACGTCGGGATTGGCGACGCGTTGTAACTCGTATTCGTAGAATCCTCCAGCGACGGGATTTCCCCGCGAATCTTCGAGTATGAATGTCGCGGGATTAGTTTTCTGCACCTCGATAATCTTAAAAACTTCGGTCGTCCAATTTGGTGTGAAACCTTTTTCAAAGATGGTCTTGTATTTGCTCACGCGTACCGAATCGCCTACTTTAAATTTTGCCGGAGCCGCAATTTTTACGTTGCTGTACACCGTATTTAAAAGTTTTTCGGCGATCGCTGGAGTGACGTCGACAGGTCTCATACCGATGGTGCGATGTTTTCGCGTATTGTACTCTGCAACGAGTCGAGATAGTTCGTCGATCCATTTATAATTTCCATTTAACGTAAACATTTTCCACATATTGTTTTTTAAAGTACGATTGAATCGTTCCACGACTGAGGCTTTCATAACGGAATATGTCGAGTAATGATTAATGTTGTGTTTCTTCATGAGTTTCTGCACACTCGAGTTGTAAAATTCTTTTCCCCTGTCGGTTTGAAAATTTTTCGGACATCTTTTATCGTCTCCAATAATCTTTGCGATCGTTTCGGACATTTCGTTCCCGCTCTTACTCTTGAGCGGTACGGCCCACGCATACTTGCTCAACACATCGATAACCGTGAGTATGTATTTATGACCCTTGTTGAGTCGAGAGTACGAACGCATGTCAACCACGTCCGCCTGCCACAGATCATCGTATCCGCGTACAATGACGCGTCTTCGTGGAAAATTTCTTCTCGCCGGAGCATGTAATTCCTCGACTAGTTGCCGCTTTTCGGAGGTGCTTTTGTTCTTTCGCACGTTTGATCGAGGCATAATTAATATGCGATATTAGTATATCTCGCTTACTGTGTCGAGTTAGATGTTGCATGTCTCAGCACATTCTTTATCTCATCCATCATTAATTGCAGCGCCTGCACGTTTGTTTCGAGCGCGATAATTTTTTGCTCAATTTCTCCCTGCCGATCTCTCAAAAGTTTATCCACGTATCGTTTGTTGACGACGTCGGTATCAGCTTCCGGTTGCGCTACGCGTTGAATCTTGCGCGACCTTGCGTCAAAGCCGGTAGTAGTTTGGCAGAGAGCGTTATCGCGAACGTAATTTCTCAATAATCCATTCCATTCGTAGTACAAATTGTTCGACGTTCCCAACGATAATCCAAATTTATTAATCGACATTTCGGTACCGAGAACATTGACCGAATGACACCTATCGCCGACGCATAGTTTAATTTATAATAATGCCGGCCTCGCGAAGTTCTTCGATAATTGACAAGATTTCATTGTCGTGAGCATTGTTGCCGGCTCGACGCGAGGCGTCCAGCAATCGCAAACGATCCACCAATTCGTTGGGATCGTTCCAATGCACGTAATCGATCATGTTGTCGCTTAACGTCATGGTGCGCGGCGCGTCAATACCTCTTCCCATCTTTCTATCGGGGAATAATGGTGCAATTATATATTTATACTTGTACCCTTTATTAGTTTTAATAGGATTATTAACTTTGTTGTCACGTTTATGCGCATTTGTTATATTTAATATACTTTGATATTTATGCAAATCATCTCGAGTATATTTTTTATGATTGGGAAATTTTTTAAAAATCAAATCGTAGATACCTTCGGTTCCCTTATATTTTATTCCATCGATAATTATATTATCTTCCTTGTCCACATCGAAACATTTATCACCTAGCATCATTCCTTCATTGGTAAATTTAACACCGTAGACGTAATCCATACTCTTATTTTTATCAACACTCATAATATCTCCTATATATTTTTGCGCCAGTGGACCTAAATGCTCTCGGAACGTTTTCTGACCTCCGGACGTTTCTAATTCGTGTCGGACCGATGTTACAAACGAATCGGGTGTGGTCTCGTAAATTTCTTCGACGGACGTGGATGGTATTGTTTGACGCGGTTGTACTTTTATCGGAGTAGAAACAGTAGCCATATTAGAAAATTGCTTCCTTCGCTTTGATCGATTCGGTGTCGAATATATCGGTGAATCGTTTATCGGCATATTTACCCGTTCTCGCTTTAGTCCTTGCTTGGACTCTTTTATTTTTTCCTCTTGCTTCTCACCAAACATCAAACTCAACGGTTCGATTTTCGACGCATCAGATTCCACAGTATTTTCGACAAGCTGTTTTAAAGGCTCGGTAATCGGTTTAAATTGCCTTTCCAATATGATATCTTCCTCCATTTTACCAGTTTTCAAAGCGCGATATGTTTTGCGAATCGATTCGCTCGTTTTTGCAATCTCTGTCACAATCTTTTCATGATCGTCGTTCATGATGCTCGATCGATGTGTCGATGATGACTGATCGCTTTACGGTATCGCGAAATCATTAAATCCCCTTCTATATCGTCCATTGATCAACGTACTATCTTTATCAATGACTACGAAGCCATATTTACGTTGCCAACATTTCTGACACAATGCACGGAAATCGTCGTAAGACGTATCGGTATTCACGTGATCGTTGTACACATGTTTCAAATTTGTACCGTCTTGTTTAAACAGGATCAGCAGGTTCGCGTTGTCGCGTATAAGATGCTTAGGTATCTTGGCATACGTCTGACAAAGATAGAAACAGTCAACGCTCGAGTGTCGACCCATTGCAAAGTACTCTCTTATCGTATCCTGCTTGTCGCATGCCACGTCATCAAAGATAAAGATGGAATTCGGAAGCGCCTCGCTCGGTGGAATGACATCGCTGTTATTAGAGAATGTAAAATAACCAATTTCGTCTAAAGATGTTAGTAAATTTTCCAAGTATTTGTATTTCGGCTGTTGAAGCGATTTCGAGTATACGTACACGTTCTCGAAACGTACACCGTGCGGACTTTCTATCAAACTAATCAACACGTTTGTCTTACCACAGTATGAAGGGCCGTAAACGATACCACGTATAATAGTAGTATACAAGCGTGGACAGGGATTCTCAACAAAGTCTAAGAGAAAAAAAAAACGTCGAAAAAACATTAAAAATGCCTATGGGTGCAACAACTAACGTGCAATTGGAACAATTTGCGAAACGTACGCTTATCTTCCTTTAGAGGTGTTTTCATGCGCAATAATTTACCGATAAGCGGTGCACGACGAAACGAGAGCGGTATCGTCAATTTGGATGACGTTGATGGTCCCAGTACTCATTGAATAGCGTACGCAAAGAGGGACGATCGTGTCATATATTTCGACAGTTTTGGAAATCTTCGACCGCCCAAGGAACTTGTACGATATTTCGGACGAGTGAAAATTGAATACAATTACACATCTTATCAAAGTTATAATCAGAGTATCTGTGGACAGTTGTGTTTAAAATTTCTTCAAACAATCAATTTAAAGCCTGACAATCCATCGTCATAACTCAGTATTCGTTCGACATGTCACTGACACTTACGTTGACTGGCAGAAGCAGCGTTCTCGCTGTAAGCTATTTCCCCGCTATAGATTTGACCGATGCCGATTACGAACTCGGATTAACGGATTTTGAAACTTATCACACGATTCCGAACGTAAATTTTTCGAATAATAAATTTTATTTTGGCAACGACGACAAGGAAATTACGATTCCCGAAGGATCGTACGAATTGCACGCCATAAATGATTATCTCAAACGCGCAATTTTGCGAGATGAACACCTTTCCAGAGATGGTGAAAACGATTATGATGAGGAATATCCAATAGTGCTCCGCGCCAATCACAGTACGCTAAAGAGTGAAATCAAATGCGCCTACAGAATAAACTTTACCAAACCCGACAATGTAGGATCCTTGCTTGGATTCTCGTCGAATCGTATATTGCAACCTCGCAAGTGGTATGAATCAGACGAACCTGTTAATATTATAAACGTAAATATTATTCGTATAGAATGCAACGTGACTACTGGTGCGTACAGCAACGACATGCGCGTACACACGATACATGAATTTTCACCGAGCGTACCGCCAGGATATAAGATATCGGAAACGCCGGCACAGATCATTTATCTGCCGATCGTTGTACGGAGCATTACGGATTTAACGATACGTATTGTGGATCAAAGAGGTCGATTGCTCGATTTTCGAGGAGAGGAAATTACCATAAGATTGCATATACGGCGGCGACAAACATAGTATGCTTGTACTGAACGAAACGGAGCACGCGAGAGACAATACTTTTACGCGGGACAATACTATTGCAGTAAGGCGAGCAGTATCGGGTGACAATAATAAGATTGCCGTTAAAAAGAAGCTGATCGCGTTGAATCGTGAATTTTTGAAATCATTGGGATACATCGTACGAAAAGAATGATTGATGTTTTGAATATCGGAGGTGAGCCAGTCTTTGATGATCGCATCGTCAAGATTGAGACTCATACGTACAATCCGTACGCCAATACGACGCTTGGATACAGCGACGAGATACGAATACCTATACAACATCAGGATTTATACACGTTACCGTGCGAAAGCTTTCTTTACATCGAGGGAAGATTTAATGTGCGTAAAGCGAATGATGAAATGAAGGTTGTATTGGGAAACAATTGCGTCGCATTCATGTTTGATGAGCTTCGATACGAACTCGACGGAGTAGAGATTGATCGCAACAGAAATGTTGGAATAACATCGACGCTCAAAAATTATGTCTCTCTAACGCACCAGAAAAGTATAAACTTGAAGAATGCATCGTGGGATTTGACGTACAACGGTGACAAAAATTATTTCAACTTTTACGTGCCGCTCAACATGTTGCTGGGATTTTGCGAAGATTATAAACGCGTTGTGATTAACGCTCGTCACGAATTGATTTTGATACGTTCGCGCAACGATAATAATTTTCTATTCGGACATCCGTCGTCGGAAGCTGAGATTGAATTACTCAAGATACAGTGGCGTATGCCTCATGTAATATTGAACGAGATTAATAAATTATCATTGTTGCGAATGTTGGAAACCGGACGATATTTGAACATGAGTTTCCGATCTTGGGATTTATACGAATTTCCTCTGTTACATAGCACGACCAAACATTCGTGGACTGTGAAAGCCGCCTCCCAGCTAGAGAAACCGCGATACGTGATCTTTGCACTGCAAACTGGTAAAAAGAATTCGGTGTCACAAGATATTACATTGTTTGATAACTGCAAATTGACCAACGTTAAACTCTATTTAAACTCGGAATTTTATCCCTACGATGATTTAAATTTAGATTTTGAAAAAAATAGATTCGCCGTCCTATTCGACATGTACTCTTGTTTTCGCAAATCTTATTACGGATGCGATAATAGCACTGCGCTATTAACCATTCCAAAATTTCTACATTGCGGTCCTCTAGCGGTTATTGATTGCTCGCGACAAAACGAGTCTGTCAAAACTGCTACCGTGGATGTGAGAATAGAGTTTGAGTGCAGTGAAAATATACCTGCGAATACTACCGCCTATTGTCTCATCTTGCACGATCGGGTTGTCGAATATAATCCATTGACTAATGTAGTCCGCAAAATTACATAGGTCAGCAAATATCCCCTCCATTGCACATAAAGAAAAATATAAAAGATTGAGATGTTTGACGATTGACATCAGTCTGCGATCGGATCTTATCATCATGGCTGCGCCAACGTTTGTGGATCTGCAAGGATTTATCGTTGGGAAAAATTTTGTAGTGAAGGAAGCTGCGGTTTTGAGAAAAGGATCCGTACTTTCTCATTACATTTTTACATGCCCGGTACCATGGTACATGCTCACAAAATCTGAGAGATGTCAGGTTTTATGGCTGATTAAAAACCACCATGGATTATCGTGGAATGATGGACACGTTTCATATTGGAATTCGAAACGTTTAATCACGACGGCGGTGATGGGTGCAACGGAGGAGGATGATGCGTCACCTCTCGTGTACGTTAAAGGCCATGAAAAGCGACAATGGTTGGCCGATATACTGGACGATGATGTGAGAAACGATGTGATTATCGAAACTTTGGATGCAGACTATGAGGATGTAGCTTCTTTAAATAAGTTAGATGTTAAGAATACTATGCGTTGTGAAAATCATGTAAAAAATTGCGCTTTACAAAATGTATTTAAAATTTATAATTGGTGGTTGAAACATCATGATGATGATTCTTCGAATCCATACTTATAATAAATTGATGATGCGATATATTTTTATCGTCTTTCTTATTCTCTCCTTTTTTTCCTCATCCCTATCTATACATGTGCGCAGTATCGTGTTTCCATACGTGACACAGCTGCCACAGATATTGTATTTTGATACTACATTGTGATACATTGTAATACATTGTAATATTTGTTTGATAAGTGAATATAGTTTTGTGTTCAATTACCGTTCGTTTCCGTTTGATGACCGTTCAATTACCGTTCATTTCCGTTCGATGAGCATTCAATTACCGTTCGTTTCCGTTCGTTTCCGTTCGATGAGCGTTCGTTTCCGTTCGATGACTGTTCAATTACCGTTCATTTCCGTTCGAAGAGCGTTCACTTACCGTTCGATGATCGTTCAATTACCGTTCGATGAGCGTTCAATTTCCGTTCATTTCCGTTCGTTTCCGTTCGATGAGCGTTCGTTTCTGTTCGATGACCGTTCAATTACCGTTCATTTCCGTTCGAAGAGCGTTCACTTACCGTTCGATGATCGTTCAATTACCGTTCGATGAGCGTTCAATTACCGTTCGATGACCGTTCAATTACCGTTCATTTCTGTTCGAAGAGCGTTCAATTACCGTTCGATGACCGTTCAATTACCGTTCGTTTCCGTTCAAAGAGCGTTCATTACCGTTTGACGATCGTTCAATTACCGTTCGTTTTCGTTTGATCGGTTGATGCATTACATTATATCGTGCTAATTTGCATGGGAAGATGAATAGTTTTGTCTTACGATATGTTTTTGGCAAAGCGATAATGATACGTCCCTATTCTAAAGTTTCGTACCGAGAAGTTTGTCTGCTCGCAAAGTCGCGAAATTAATATTATATTATATTATAGCACGCTGAGTTGCATGGGACCGGGTGTACTTTTATCTTACGACGCGTTTTTGGCATGGTGATAATGCGGCATCTCTACTATAAAACCTCGTGCCGGGACCTCGTTGCCGCTTCATAAAGTTCTAACTGGTGCGCGAGTACAAGTTGAGCATTTCACTAAAAAAAATTATATAAAAATTATAAATGGAGTACATTTATGAAAACTGCCCGGGGTGGAAGCAGGCTTTTTCGGACCTGCTTGCAGTCCTATTAGTGAAGCTGGCCTTCCATTGGAATGTAAGTATCGATTTTGTGAATAATTTATAAAAAAATTTTATTTTATAAAAATTGTACATCTATAATAATTATATTTTTTTATATTTTTTATGTTCTAGTCCCTATCTGAAGTTGAAATACTGGGGTTCATAAATATAGAGCACCGGCAATGGGTGCGGGCAAAGCGGCGGGGGAGACGATATGATCTCTCCTTCATGTGGGGTGACGCCCCCGAAGAGTCCTCCAGATAAGGAGGACATCTTCGACTTAAGGCGGCTCTTCGGGGAAGAGCCCTATATGGAGGAGGAGATTTGGGTGCCCGGGGAGATTCGAGCATCCAATGGCATGTGTAATGGGGAGCACAGGTGTAAGTATTTTTTATAAAATTTTATTATAACTATATATTTTTACTATATATTATAACTATATATTTTTCTGTTAGAGGAGCGGCCATCTCCCTGATCCGGCTCCCCTGACCCCCGCACCCCCGCACCCACAAATTATTTTTAAATTATATTTTATATTATTATTATTATATTTTATATTATTATATTATATTATTATATTATATTTTATATTTTATTTTATTTTATTAATCATAATTTAAGCACATACACACACACACACACACACACACAATTGTAAATACACATTTTTAATAAAATTTGTACTTTATATTTTGATTAAAAAAAACAATCTAATTATTTATGCGCCTCTCCATGCGTTCCCATCCCTGCGTCTCTTTCGCGCTAGTTTTAAGTATTGTTATCTTTATCATACTCGTTAGTTGTAAGTCTCGCGATATTATCGTTCTCTCTTGCACGCGTCATCTTCGCGCTATCGTTCTCTCTCGCACGCGCTAGTTGTAAGTCTTCGCGCTATCGTTCTCTCTTTCGCGCGCGCACTAATTGTAAGTCTCGCGATATTATCGTTCTCTCTTGTACACGTCGTCTTGGCGCTATCGTTCTCTCTTTCATATGCGTTCTCTCTCACTCGCGTTGTTCTCTCTCGCACGCGTTGTTATTCTCGATATTATCGCTCTCTCTCTCTTTCGCTTAGAATATACTCGTTGTTCACTTACCTTTGCGTCGTCCTTCTCCCACCTATACGTCGTCCTTGTCCCACGTTAACGCCATCCTTGTCGCACTCGTAGCACTGTCCTCTTCACACACTTTGCACTGTCCTTTTCCCATACGTTGCGCTGTCCTTCTCACACCACCGTCTTCTTTCCGCTGATCCCCCTTCACCTCGCGGACCCCCTCGTCTATCGCTCGCGCCGCGGATCCCCCTTCACCTCGCGGACCCCCTCATCAACCGCTCGCGCCACGGATCCTCCTTCACCTCGCGGACCCCCTCGTCCATCGCTCGCGCCGCGGATCCCCCTTCCCCGCGGGTGACGTCACCCGCCGCGCGCCGCGGTTCCTCCTTCTCCGCGCGTGACGTTACTCCCCCCCGCACCGCGGTTCCCCTTGCGCCTCACCCCCCCTGAGAGGACCTGAGTTAGAACTGACATAGTATACCTACTTATATATAAAAAATAATGTCGATAATGAGAGAAGGTTTAAAAAGAAATTTCTCTTCATGTGATAGTCACATTATGTATGTATAATATAATTATATATTTGGTATATAAAGTGGTTTTTTTTTTTTTTTTTTCATATATTGGAAAAGGAAAAAAAATTTGAGATAATTCTCAGAGTATATATATATATATTATCTTAATATATCGTAATATCCAAATATTCCTTAAAAATTATTTATACGGGGAATTAAAACAATATATAATAACCTATATAATGGTGAAATATAAAATACAATATAATATAAAAGAATATAGTAGAAAGTATAGTATATGTAAGAATAGTGATTACGATTATAACTAATAATGCTAAAGATCTTATTCATATATAACCATGAAAAATAGAAAGTATTCTCGTCGTGGCTTATTTTTAGCTGGTCATACTTTATAGTTTTCAGTCCTCGAGTTGTAATGTAGATAGAAGTTTCCTTTAAAGATGGTGAAAGATCTCCTGATTCTGAGAATTGTTTTCGTCTATCCGTTGAACTAGGTTTATTTATTATCTTCAACGTTAAAGAGCAGTACTCCTTTAATGCTTTGAAGGTTATCTCGTTGGATTTGGATTTAATGTAGAAAGTCCATAAACGGTTAAAGTGCTCGATTAGATTGTTTATTTTTATTTTTATTTTTGCATTGTTCTTCTTTAATTTCTTCAATGTTTTATGAAGTCTTGTATACTGATCTCTGAATCTTTTCGCTTTCGATCTCTTCAATGAAAATACTTGATTTTCTGATTTAAAATTTTGAATGGTCTGATAATGATCTTCAGATCTGAGTTCTGCTTTGATATTATGAATATTTTCTTGAATTGCGTAAAGAGACTTTCTTGAAAGATATATTACAGAATTTATTAAGTATCTATCGTAGTTTATTAAATTATCTTTTGGGACGAAAAACCCATGTGATGAAACTCGTGCTATTTTATGAAGACTCATTTCATATGAAGTATGTTTAATTGTTTCGGTAATTATGAACTTTACGGACGCCATCCGCGATCTCAACGATTCTCACATATATTGTCAAGCTCACTCTCCTCAGTCAGTATCAAAAGATTTTAAGTGTCGCTCACTATTTATTAAAAACTTATTAACGAAAGAAGTTTAACGAATAGAACATTATTTTCTTACAAAATTGTTATCAATTATATTCAATTGTCGGACACTTTGCAGGATTTAGAAAATGAGTTTTTCCAAAATGTTATAGAGGTCACTTTTTTAAATAACTTTCAAGATTTTAGTCGTCGCTTGTTGTTTAAAAAAAAATATAAATAAAAAAAATTTCATAAATGACACAATTTTTGAACACCACGTATATTCGTTAGGATTTTGACCATAGAAATGATTTATTATATTTTAATTCGTATTCTTAGAAATTATTTATTCTTGAGATATTGGGTACATATCTGCCATAACATTAAAGAAAGCATCAATTCGTTCTTCATAATTATAACGGCGGCGAAATATAAATTCAGCTAAATATCCTACGTAATGATTTTTTCGAGTACCGTAGCGAGGAATATTTGCGCGAGTTTCACGCCAAGCGCGTTCAATACGTTGTGTATGTGCACCACTCGTAGGATCGACAAAATTCATTTTATGATTAACTGTTAAATGTACGTAGCCTTCATTACTCAAGCATTTGTAAGATTTCCAACAGTCGGACATAATTGTTGTTCCTGGTTTTATCCATTTTTTTATTACATTAAGTAATGTATCAGCAGAGCGATTATGTACGGGTTCAATAAACAATCGATTTGTTGATCTTTCAATACCGCCAAATATCCACTGTCCTTCTACGAGTCGTCCTTTATTATTTTTTCGCTTTCCTATTTTTGCCTCATCAATTTCTACAATTTCTCCTTCACCTCCAATTTTTTCTGACGTCGAATCTATCCATTGAATATATAACTATTAAAAAAAAAAGGAATACAAATTTAAAAAGAAATATTTATAACATTAAAAATTTATAATAACGGTAACGTAAATATTCAATAATTATACCTCACGACAGAAACTGGACCAATCAACAATACTATGTGCAGAAAGTTCAAGTTCACATTGAAGAAAAGTCTGACGTGGTGGTTTCATGGTAAAAAAATATGCTATGAATCGACATATTGTTTGTAAATTCAAATGGCTTTGTGAAAACCATGTACCGTGAAAAGCACTCAATTTAATATTACATCTCTTTCTAATTCGTTTTTTATGATGATTCCGAACATATTGAGCATTATAACATCGAAATATTAACATATCGCGATTGAAATCCATCATGTTATTACATTTAGGACACTGCGCGGAACCACGCACAACTTTACGTTCTATTAAATAATCAAGAAGTTGATTAAAATCATTGCAAATATTCAGAAATTCGTAAAGCTTCATTTTCGCTTCTTATATGTACTAACTGACTGAAAGATTGTCGTACACTAAACAGAAGTACAATTCCGAATAATTTGAAAAAAATGTAAACAAGTACAATGTGTAGAACACAATGTCATGTTTACTATCTATTCAACACATATTCGATCCAAACATACTTCTGTATACTTACATATTCTCGCAAAATAATGTTCTACTGATTACACTTGTTTCGCTGATAACTTTTTAATAAATAGTGAGCGACAGTTACAACTTTTCATACTTACTCAAGAGAGTGAGCTTGACAATATATGTGAGAATCGTTGAGATCGGTGATGGCGTCCGTAAAGTTCATAATTACCATTGTTTCGTATATGTTGATTATAATATTATAATTCAATGTTGTGAAATCAATCCATCTATTCCATTGTTTCTGCTCATTTGTACATTGTTTAAAATGTTCTATTATATGCTCAGATCTTTCTAATAATTCATTTGATTGTAAATGAGAGGTATTAAATAATTTAGAAATTTCTTTCATTAAATTATTAGCGGAAATTTTTTCTGGATTTATTAATATCGCTTTCGATGTCTCTAGTGTACGAGTAAATTGAACTGTAAAAATCTTTGCGGTGATTTCGGATTTCTGATGTGATAGAGATATTCTCATGCAAAATTTTGTCAATTGATCTTGAAGTATTAAAACATTCTTGCTATTTCTCCCGGTTTTCGATGAAGATTCTACGATGTTTCCAGTTATTTTGTTGAAAGACGATTTTAATATATCGATGATTATCGTAGGCTGCTTTATTTTGACTTTAATCGCTTCTTCTTCTATCATTTCTTCTCTCTTCTCATCCTTTTTTCTTACATGATAGTTTTTATCCGGCGGATCGTTACGTTTCTTTAATTCTTTAATATTATTCTTTAATTTCACCGTTTGGCTCCTTGTTAGTATTTTGTTTTGTTTAAGAAAGCTGTGAATTAAAATTTGTCCTGACTTTTGTAATCCAAAAGATTTGCTTAATTTTTCGAATGTAAACGATGCAGAATCAATATTAATATTGAATAAATTGTCTTTAGGTATGATAATTTCGATTTTCTCAGTATTCGAAAAACACAAATTAATAAAATCATTATTTTATTCTTTCTTGTTATCAAATCCTGTTTCAGAGATTGCTTCTGTGTCTTCTGGATTGTTTAGATTTAAAAATTTCTTGGTTGTCGTTATTTTATATTTTACCTCTTCGAAACTCACAGGTTTTCTGGATAACGTCTCTCCAATACTGTATTGTTGTTTTTTATTTGAATATTTCAATCGTAGCAGCTCCATAATCTTCTTGAGTTGATTCCTTTTCATTTTTTCGGCGAATATTAAACATTGTTGCAGTTCACAATTATTGGGATTAATTACTCGATTTTCTATATTTTTCTCTTCTTGTAATTTGCGTTTTCGCATAAATTTTTCTATAACTTCTTGTGTTTTAATTTGAGAGGAATAAAGATGTTTGAAAGAAGGTTTATTTTTGCTTTGAAAATTTTTTATTTTTAGATCATAAATTTGAGCCCTTTCAACGTCATCAGTTGTGACATGAGAAGATTTAAATTTATTTTTGAGATTTCTTGTGGATAATCCAATCCTTGGAAAATTAATGTTTAGAGAAGATATTCGTCTTCTCTTCTTAGAATTTTTAGGATTAAAACGTGCCGAGTTGCGTAGTGAGGTTTGGTAACTTCCCTCCTCGCACTCGACGGAGCTAGAATTTTCTAAAGAGGTTTGGAAATTTCCCTCCAAAATTCTAGAATTTTTTCTTTTAGGGGGGCTTGGAAGCTTCCCTCCCAAAGGATTTTTGGATTATTAATATTTTCAGGAGGAGTTTGGTAATTTCCCCCTCCAAGGATTTTTGGATTATTAATTTTTTCAGGAGGAGTTTGGTAATTTCCTCCTCCAAGGATTTTTGAATTATTAATATTTTCAGGAGGAGTTTGATAATTTCCTCCTCCAAGGATTTTTGAATTATTAATATTTTTAGGAGGAGTTTGGTAATTTCCTCCTCCAAGGATTTTTGAATTATTAATATTTTTAGGAGGAGTTTGGTAATTTTCTCCTCCAGGGTTTTTTGAATTATTTATATTTTCAGAAGGAGTTTGGTAATTTCCTCCTTCAAGGATTTTTGAATTTGTTTCTTTATTTTTCCTCTCGTTGTTGCTTTTATTTTTAATTTTTTCCTTTCTTTCATTCAATGCTTCGATAATAATAGGATTATGTTGATGATTTTTATCTTCATGTTCAATTTTTGCTTCAATTTTGAAACTTGCAACTTCTTCTTCTTTCTTATTGTTTGTTTCGATTTTATCTTCATTTCCTTTTTGATTTAATTTTTCTTTATCAATTTTACGGTGAGACTCTTTAATGCTAAGATTATTTTGATAGTTTTTATTTTTACTTTCGTCTTCCATTTTTATCTTGCCCTTGCTTTTGGGCTCCTCAGGCGTTTTATTAAAACTTTTATGTGTATACTCCTTCTTTATATCAAATGATTCTTCTAAGTCATTTTGATTTTCTGGTATGGATTCGCCGAACACCTCATTTAATGGTTTCAGGCGCAAGATCGGGACTTGTACTTCCATTTCTTCATCCAATGTGCTTATGATATTTAAGTACGCTTTTCCAGATGTATTTTCGACAATGGTGTCCCCTAGATAAATTCCGTGCGTTAATTTTAATTTGGGTATATATCCTACTTTTATTTCCGGATTTTTTACCCTTACATAAAATAATGACTCTGATCGTGGAGGCACTGTGATCATTTCCGGCGTGAACAAAGATATATTATTAATTCCGAATACGGTCAGACATCCTTGTGCGTAGTCTATCTTTGAGGAAGTTTGTTTTAAGAAATCATTCCCTAATATTCCAGCTTCTGGGATTGGGAAATCGTGAGATACTATATGAAAAGCCACAGGTATTTTAAAGAGATTTAATATGATTTTCCCGAACGTATATACTGGATAATTATTTATGCCATTTAATTGCAATATTTCTGTATAATTAATATTTATATTTTTAGGTATAAAATTTTCCTTAATCAAATTTGGACTGGATCTTTTATCTATCATAAAAATGGTTTGAGTAGATTTGTCATTAATATTAACTTGGATAGTAGGCATGTGACCGCGTTCATCAAGATTCATTGTTATAGGCCGTGCGTTTATTGTTTGATAATCTACTTGATTTTCTACGACGGGCTTAAAATCCATTTGAGCTTCCTCTATATATGATATCGAGGGAGTTTGATTATTAATATCATTTTGCAGACACGACTTTGCATCATGACCTGATTTGGAACATAATTGACATGAGATAATGTTGAAAATGTTAGTCAAGATTTATACCGTCTCTTACGTAATAGAGGCTTTAGGGTCGTGTATAAGATAACCAAAAAACTAAATAATTTAATTACACGGGGTAAAGATCGCTTACACGATAATGACAAAACAGGCGTTGTATACAAGTTAAATTGCAAAGATTGCAATTTAGCATATATCGGACAAACAAAAAGACATTTACGTACGCGAATAAAAGAACACTGTAACAACATAAAATTACATGAAACTAATCATTCAGTAATTAGCAAGCATAGATTAGAATCTGGTCATGATTTTGATTGGTTAAAACCGAACATCCTACACAACGAAAAGTATGTTCGTAAAAGAGAAATTGCTGAGATGTTTTTCATAAAGAGATGTGATAACCTAATCAACTTACAAAAAGACACAGAAAATTTAAACAACATTTATGACAAAATAATAAAGGTCATGTAATTCCGTTTTACTTATGATCGCGTTTAGTCTCTGACGAGGTCCCACACGGACTCATTGTTCTTAAAATTGAATTTTCAAAATAAAGTTTTGCAAATGTGACTTGTGCTTGCACAAGATTATTATCTATGCCGACACTCTGATTACTACTACTTCGGCTAATTTTGTATGTATATTTAAAATATCTCACGTTGAAACTAAATTAATTGTGCGTATTACGGTTCAAACCGAAAATTAGATGTAAATAATAATAATTTTTTGCAACTTATATATCTATTTCAGTGTATACTTGATAAGGACCACAACCATATGGTCGAAACGTCGTATTGAAGAAATTATATTTCTGGCTAGTTTGGTCGACTACACAATTTCATTTAACCTTTGAAAATTCGACTAGCGATATTAAGCTTCTACAAATTTCTAAATAAAAATTAATAATAATAAAAAAAAATTGTTTTTAATATCCAAAAACTAAAATAGATTTGGTTTGTAGATTTAGGAGTTGCTATCGAAATAGGTGTGTATAGTGTGTATAATTCAAAGATCTAAATCTGATATAAATTTGAATACCATCTGATATAAATTTAGGTTTAAATTTAATTTGAACATAATTTACTCTTAAGAAGAATTGTCTTTTAAAAGGATTTCCTTTTTTATCAAGATTTTTACATTCCTTCCCATTTCCAAGATCGCACTTTTAAATCCCGGACGAGCCCCCAAAATTTCTAAGTATGTTACGTCCGGACCCTGAAAGGATGGGCTGTATGGAAGAACGTAACTTACTTACCCCGTGACACACTTTATTCGGGCGTGTGTATGAATCGGGTCGAACGAATGTGAAGGGCCTGATACAGGTCAGTGACCGAAGGTCTCTTTAACTCTGCGTTTTTACGCCTATTCGTTCGGTGGTCCCTTTTCGGTAAAGGAATCTAATCCTTGTTACGCGGGATAGGACCTAGTGCGATCTCGGGATTTAGGGAAGAGAACGGGTTAAATAATTAAATTCTACATTAAATTAAAAAAATACATATATTATAAAAAAAAATATAAGGAAAGAAAAATACATCTTAACAGTTATAGTTATGCATGAGTGAGTATGTGTGCGTGTATGTATATATTCTCGAGTATGTTATAATTACAATTAAAATTTTCTAAATTCGGCGAAACACAGGTCCAAATTAAAATACAATAATAAAATTAAGATAAACGATTCGCCATGTCTAAGTTCGAAAATTATTCATCTATTTCAATGATTTCTCCCAAAGTAGTGATAATACATAGGAAATAATATAAAGGGGAAGAAAGAAAAAAAAAGGATAAATAATAATAATAATGCAAGGAATGGGAAATTAAAAGAAAATGAAAGGGAGTAAAGAAAAATAGAAATGAAGAGTTAAATATATATAAAGAAGGGCTTAAACGAAATATAAAGATAGAAAACAATACGAATTGTTGATAAATAAATCAGAAAAGGCAATTAAAAGGAAATAAAAATTAAGGAATCGTTCGCGAACCGCCTTGCGGAGATTCTCAATGAACGGGGAATTGTTCGCGAACCGCCTTGCGGAGATTCTCAACGAACAAGGAAATGTTCGTGAATCGCCTTGCGGAGATTCTCAACGAACAGGGAAATTATTCGTGAATTCCAATGCTGAAATCCTGAACGAATGGATAAAGATCTTAGGAGATTTATTTGCGAATTCCAATGCTGAAATCCAGAGCGAATAAATAAAGGAAATATTCGTGAATTCCAATGCTGAAATCCTGAACGAATGGATAAGGATCATAGAAGATTTATTCGCGAATTCCAATGCTGAAATCCAGAGCGAATAAATAAAGGAAATATTCGTGAATTCCAATGCTGAAATCCTGAACGAATAGATAAAGATCGTAGGAGATTTATACGCGAATCGCCTTTCGGAGATTCTAGGCGAATTAGGAAGAACAAGGAATAAGGCTGGAGGAGAGGTGAAACAAGGATTGATTGATTGATTGATAGTAATTAGTAAAGATTTAATGGTTATTAAACTGTTTAAAATTATTTGTTAGACATAGATGTTTAAATTATGAGATAGTAAGATATAGAAAAGGGAGAAAAGTTGCTCAAATTTACTCACAATTCGTTGGAATCACAAAAATAAATGCGTTGATAAAATTACAATGGCTGAAGTCGGAGGTTGATAACATGAAGAGCCGAGTAATAAAGATGTTCATCAGAAATTTCACATGATGCACGATTAAATGTTAACAAAATCATTTTCACTGTGATATAAAACAAATTAATAACTTAACTGCATAATGCAAGAAAAGGATCCCCGAGGCTATATAATTTTAAAATTGAATAACTGAATCTTGATTGGAGCTATCAACTGTACTGCTTATAGTGCTAGTTAGTACTTATTAGTGAATGCAAGTGAACTAATGAACTAGAGAACTTAATGAACTAAAAAACTAGAGACCAAGTGAGCGCTCGCGCCTTGCGCTTGCATTTTTTAAAGTAGTTGCTCCTCCTCCTTACTGGATGGTGGGAATCTTTGAAAATCGAATCAAATGATTTCTATTACTCCCTTCTTAGGGTCAAGGAGTTAGATTTTTAGGAAGAGAGGGTATCTTAAACCTCTAATTGGTTAAGCTCTTTTTCTTAAGGTTTGGCTTCACCATCTAGTAGAGAGTGGAAGCGACCTGATTTCCTTATCTCCTACGATTTGATTGAGAATGGCCTATTGATTCAGCGCACGTGCGATATTAATTTTATGGCTCTGCTCGTATTTACTTTTTGGTCAATTTCCCGATGACCAAGGCTCTTATTTCAAAGTCTCTGAGACGACCCATTGATTGATACGCATGGATTGAATTTCTTATATTTCCGAGGCTCGTAAATTAAAATTTTATTTAAATTTTCGCTACCTCGACTGGCCACTTTGCTTGTTTATCCGAGTTGGATTTTCCTTATTTTAAATTCAACCCAATCGTTAATTACTTCTAAGAAACGTTTCGATGAAAGAACAGAATCGTGAAGTCCACCGGACGTAACACCTTTCTTTAAAGGTGTTTTCATGCGCAATAATTTACCGATAAGCGGCGTACGACGAAACGAGAACGGTATCGTCAATTTGGATGACGTTGATGGTCCCGGTACTCATTGGGTAGCGTACACAAAGAGAGACGATTGTGTCGTATATTTCGACAGTTTTGGAAATCTTCGACCACCCAAGGAACTTGTACAATATTTCGGACGAGAGAAAATTGAATACAATTACACATCTTATCAAAGTTATAATCAGAGTATCTGTGGACAGTTGTGTTTAAAATTTCTTCAAACGATCAATTTAAAGCCTGACAATCCATCGTCATGACTCAGTATTCGTTCGACATGTCGCTGACACTTACGTTGACTGGCAGAAGCAGCGTTCTCGCTGTAAGCTATTTCCCCGCTATAGATTTGACCGATGCCGATTACGAGCTCGGATTAACGGATTTTGAAACTTATCACACGATTCCGAACGTAAATTTTTCGAATAATAAATTTTATTTTGGCAACGACGACAAGGAAATTACGATTCCCGAAGGATCGTACGAATTGCACGCCATAAATGATTATCTCAAACGCGCAATTTTGCGAGATGAACACCTTTCCATAGATGGTGAAAACGATTATGATGAGGAATATCCAATAGCGCTCCGCGCCAATCACAGTACGCTAAAGAGTGAAATCAAATGCGCCTACAGAATAAACTTTACCAAACCCGACAATGTAGGATCCTTGCTTGGATTCTCGTCGAATCGTATATTGCAACCTCGCAAGTGGTATGAATCAGACGAACCTGTTAATATTATAAACGTAAATATTATTCGTATAGAATGCAACGTGACTACTGGTGCGTACAGCAACGGCATGCGCGTACACACGATACATGAATTTTCACCGAGCGTACCGCCAGGATATAAGATATCGGAAACGCCGGCACAGATCATTTATCTGCCGATCGTTGTACGGAGCATTACGGATTTAACGATACGTATTGTGGATCAAAAAGGTCGATTGCTCGATTTTCGAGGAGAGGAAATTACCATAAGATTGCATATACGGCGGCGACAAACATAGTATGCTTGTACTGAACGAAACGGAGCACGCGAGAGACAATACTTTTACGCGGGACAATACTATTGCAGTAAGGCGAGCAGTATCGGGTGACAATAATAAAATTGCCGTTAAAAAGAAGCTGAGCGCGTTGAATCGTGAATTTTTGAAATCATTGGGATTCATCGTACGAAAAGAATGATTGATGTTTTGAATATCGGAGGTGAGCCAGTCTTTGATGATCGCATCGTCAAGATTGAGACTCATACGTACAATCCGTACGCCAATATGACGCTTGGATACAGCGACGAGATACGAATACCTATACAACATCAAGATTTATACACGTTACCGTGCGAAAGCTTTCTTTACATCGAGGGAAGATTTAATGTGCGTAAAGCGAATGATGAAATGAAGGTTGTATTGGGAAACAATTGCGTCGCATTTATGTTTGATAAGCTTCGATACGAACTCGACGGAGTAGAGATTGATCGTTCCAACAGAAATGTTGGAATAACATCGACGCTCAAAAATTATGTCTCTCTAACGCACCAGAAAAGTATAAACTTGAAGAATGCATCGTGGGATTTGATGTACAACGGCGACAAAAATTATTTCAACTTTTGCGTGCCGCTCAACATGTTGCTGGGATTTTGCGAAGATTATAAACGCGTTGATTAACGCTCGTCACGAATTGATTTTGATACGTTCGCGCAACGATAATAATTGTCTATTCGGACATCCGTCGTCGGAAGCTGAGATTGAATTACTCAAGATACAGTGGCGTATGCCACATGTAATATTGAACGAGATTAATAAATTATCAATGTTGCGAATGTTGGAAAGCGGACGATATTTGAACATGAGTTTCCGATCTCGGGATTTATACGAATTTCCTCTGTTACATAGCACGACCAAACATTCGTGGACTGTGAAAGCCGCCTCCCAGCTAGAGAAACCGCGATACATGATCTTTGCACTGCAAACTGGTAAAAAGAATTCGGTGTCACAAGATGTTACATTGTTCGATAACTGCAAATTGACCAACGTTAAACTCTATTTAAACTCGGAATTTTATCCCTACGATGATTTAAATTTAGATTTTGAAAAAAATAGATTCGCCGTCCTATTCGACATGTACTCTCGTTTTCGCAAATCTTATTACGGATGCGATAATAGCATCGCGCTATTAACCATTCCAAAATTTCTACATTGCGGTTCTCTAGCGATCATTGATTGCTCGCGACAAAACGAGTCTGTCAAAACTGCTATCGTGGATGTGAGAATAGAGTTTGAGTGCAGGGAAAATATATCTGCGAATACTACCGCCTATTGTCTCATCTTGCACGATCGGGTTGTCGAATATAATCCATTGACTAATGTAGTCCGCAAAATTACATAGGTCAGCAAATATCCACTCCATTGCACATGAAGAAAAATATAAAAGATTGAGATGTTTGACAATCGACATCAGTCTGCGATCGGATCTTATCATCATGGCTGCGCCAACGTTTGTGGATCTGCAAGGATTTATCGTTGGGAAAAATTTTGTCGTGAAGGAAGCTGCGGTTTTGAGAAATGGATCCGTACTTTCTCATTACATTTTTACATGCCCGGTACCATGGTACATGCTCACAAAATCTGAGAGATGCCAAGTTTTATGGCTGATTAAAAACCATCATGGATTATCGTGGAATGATGGACACGTTTCATATTGGAATTCGAAACGTTTCACGACGGCGGTGATGGGTGCAACGGAGGAGGATGATGCGTCACCTCTCGTGTACGTTAAAGGCCATGAAAAACGGCAATGGTTGGCTGATATACTGGACAATGATGCGAGAAACGATGTGATTATCGAAACTTTGGATGCAGACTATGAGGATGTAGCTTCTTTAAATAAGTTAGATGTTAAGAATACTATGCGTTGTGAAAATCATGTAAAAAATTGCGCTTTACAAAATGTATTTAAAATTTATAATTGGTGGTTGAAACATCATGATGATGATTCTTTGAATCCATATTTATAATAAATTGATGATGCGATATATTTTTATCGTCTTTCTTATTCTCTCCTTTTTTTCCTCATCCCTATCTATGCATGTGTGCAGTATCGTGTTTCCATACGTGACACAGCTGCCACAGATATTGTATTTCGATACTACATTGTGATACATTGTAATACATTGTAATATTTGTTTGATAAGTGAATATAGTTTTGCGTTCAATTACCGTTCGTTTCCGTTTGATGAGCGTTCATTTTCGTTCGATGACCGTTCAATTACCGTTCATTTCCGTTCGAAGAGCGTTCACTTACCGTTCGATGATCGTTCAATTACCGTTCGATGATCGTTCAATTACCGTTCGATGAGCGTTCGAAGAGCGTTCGAAGAGCGTTCAATTACCGTTTATTTCCGTTCGAAGACCGTTCGATGACCGTTTGACGAGTGTTCGATGACCGTTTGACGAGCGTTCGATGAACGTTCATTTCCGTTCGATGACCGTTCGATTACCGTTCGTTTTTCGTTCAAAGAGCATTCAATTACCGTTCGATGAGCGTTCGACGATCGTTCGTTTCCGTTCAAAGAGCGTTCAATTACCGTTCGTTTCCGTTCAAAGAGCGTTCATTACCGTTTGACGGTCGTTCAATTACCGTTCGTTTTCGTTTGATCGGTTGATGCATTACATTATATCGCTAATTTGCATGAGAAGATGAATAGTTTTGTCTTACGACATGTTTTTGGCAAAGCGATAATGATACGTCCCTATTCTAAAGTTTCGTACCGAGAAGTTTATCTGCTCGCAAAGTCGCGATATTAATATTATATTATATTATACCGCGCTGAGTTGCATGGGACCGGGTGTACTTTTGTCTTACGACGCGTTTTTGGCATGGTGATATGCGACATCTCTACTATAAAACCTCGTGCCGGGACCTCGTTGCCTCCTCAGAAAGTTTCAGAGAGTGCGCGAGTACAAGCAAATACATATTATAAAAAAATGGAGTATATCATGGAAAATTGCCCAGGGTGGAAGCAGGCGTTTTCAGACATGTTGTGCGTCCTGCTGGTTAAACTAGCCTTCCATTGGAATGTGAGTATTGATTTTGTGAATAATTTATAAAAAATTGTACATCTATTGTACATAATACTTATATTTTTTATTTTCTAGTCCCTATCTGAAGTCCGGATATCCGGCTTTATAAATATAGAGCACCGGCAATGGGTGCGGGCGGAGCGGCGGTGGAGGAGAAACGACCTCTCCTTCATGTGGGGTGACGCCCCGGAGAGTCCTCCAGATGAGGAGGATGTATTCAACCTAAGGCGACTCTTCGGGGAAGAGCCCTATATGGAGGAGAAGATTTGGGTGCCCGGGGAGATTCGGACACCCAATGGTGTACAGAATGGGGAGCACAGATGTAAGTATTTTTATAAATTTTATTATAACTATATATATATATATATATATATATTTTTTTTTTTTTTCTGTTACAGGAGCGGCCCCGGCTCCCCCCCCCCCGCACCCCCAAATAATTTTTATTATTATATTATTATTTTATTATATTATTATTTTATTATTATTTTATTATTATATTATATTATTATTAATTATAATTTAAGCACATACACACACACACCACACACACACACACATACACACACACAATTGTATTAAACATACACATTTTTAATAAATTTTATATATTTTATATTCATAAAAAAAAATATAATTATTTATATTGCGCGCCTCTCCATGCGTCCCCATCCCTGCGTCTCTCTTGCGCTAGTTATCGCGATATCGTTCTCTTTTGCACGCGCTAGTTGTAAGTCTTCGCGCTAGTTGTAAGTCTATCTCTTTCTCTCGCGATTAGAATAAGTAATCTCTCTAGGACACAAAAAGTACACATTTAAATAAATTTTATTTAATTTTAATTGAGAAAAAAATCTAATTATTTACGCGCCTCTCCTCGCGTCCCCATCCTTGCGTCTCTCTTGCGCTAGTTGTAAGTCTCGCGATATTATCGTTCACTCTCGCACGCGCTAGTTGTAAGTCTTCGCGGTATTATCATTCTCTCTTTCGCGCGCGCACTAATTGTAAGTCTCGCGATATTATCGTTCTCTCTCTTGTACACGTCGTCTTGGCGCTATCGTTCTCTCTTTCATATGCGTTCTCTCTCACTCGCGTTGTTCTCTCTCGCACGCGTTGTTATTCTCGATATTATCGTTCTCTCTCTTTCGCTTAGAATATACTCGTTGTTCACTTACCTTTGCGTCGTCCTTCTCCCACCTATACGTCGTCCTTGTCCCACGTTAACGCCATCCTTGTCGCACTCGTAGCACTGTCCTCTTCACACTTTGCACTGTCCTTTTCCCATACGTTGCGCTGTCCTTCTCACACCACCGTCTTCTTTCCGCTGATCCCCCTTCACTGCGCGGACCCCCTCGTCCATTGTTCGCGTCGCGGATCCCCCTTCACCTCGCGATCCCCCTCGTCCATCGCTCGCGCCGCGGATCCCCCTTCCCCGCGGGTGACGTCACCCGCCGCGCGTCGCGGTTCCTCCTTCCCCGCGCGTGACGTCACTCCCCCCCGCACCGCGGTTCCCCTCGCGCCTCACCCCCCCTGAAAGGTCCTGGGTTAGAACTGACATAGTATACCTACTTACGTATTATAACCATTTTCGTATCGTTTTCACCGTTGGATTTCACCGTAGCCGCGCATTATAAATAGATTATTTCCGTTATGATTATTTGTGACCTTCGCGTTATCCGTTATAAGTCTTAAGTCGCTTGTCTTTCACATTTGTATTATCAGCTGTTTATATTCCGAGATTTATCTGTTCTTTCTTATTTTATTTTTTTTTCTTATCTATAAAATTTTATATATTATGAGTACGTTCCAAAATTCACTGCCAGCGCTGTGAGTGTGACGTCATAAAGCGTGCTCTCCAAGAGCGTTCCATTTTTGTGAGCGCGCTGCTAATGCTTAAACATTTAGTCATTACGGAACGCTCTTTTCAGTACTTGCAGTGAAGTAAACAAAAGTCTCGTAACTCGTAAGTGTTAAAAATATGGAAAGAAAGGAGCAAGAAATATTCTTCTTTGTTGGAATACTGGAAGATATTGTTGAATCTGACGATGAATCAGATGATGATTTTGCTTTACAAAAGGTTATCTTAATAAAAAAATCTATAGTAGCACGTGTACCTAGAATACGCTGTAAAAATTACATTGAAAAAATTACGTTGTTTGGAAATACACTGATGATGAGTTTAAATCACATTTTCGGTGAGTTATTTATACAGTTAATATGTTTATTACGTACAGTTAAAATTATTACGTATATCATTAGTATAGATTAATATATACATCAAAGAAATGTTGCAAGATTTCTTTTGAGATGTATAATGCTATATATATATATATATATATATGATGACCATCGGTTTCCTAAATCAGTTAGTAATCAGAGTATTCCCGGACCGAATAACTTTGACATTCAAAAAACTAATCGATGAATCAGCTTCAATTTCATATGTAACTTTCAAGCGTTTGTGATAGTTATTAAAGCTTCTTAAAATTTCGTTAATTCTTTCACGTGGTACTATTGCAAAAACGTCGTCTACAATTCTATAATACGTAGGTACCGTAAAACTTAATGAGTCTAAGCAATGTGTCTCCAAGTCGTCCATCACCATATCAGCCAGGATAGGTGACAATGGAGAACTCATAGGACTGCCGAAGATCTGTTCATAAAAACGTCCGTTAAATAAAAAGCAGGTTGAATCTAAAATCGTCTCTACAGCAAACAAAAATTGCAATAAGTTAAATTTCGTATTTTTCGAAATGTCATCCCAACGCCTTCTTATGGCGTTAATAACTAGCTCCTTGGGAACATTTGTAAATAGAGACGTTACATCCAGAAAAACCATGACATTCTCTTCACTGATAACCGTGTTCTTTATATTATCAGCGAAGGACCAACCATCTTTGACGTAAGAATTTGGTTTCTTTATTGATTTATATAAGATGTTGTGGATGTATCTCGAGATGTTATATACCGGGCTTCCCAGAACTGATACAATAACTCTCAACGGAAAACCGTCCTTATGGATCTTCGGCAGACCATAACAACGCGGTAAATTACCGTTCGTGCAATTTAAATGCTTATAAGTCATTTCAGTTATCAAATTATTAGTGAACCAAGATTTGACTAACCCATTGATTCCATGACTAACCCATTGACCCATTGATTGTTAGTTAATTTGTTCAAAGGGTCCCTTTTCAATTCTTTGTAAGTGGTTTAGTCCCCCAGCAGCATGTCCATATTGTTAAAATAATCTTTTTTATCCATAGCCACGGTAATCTGACCCTTGTCAGCTCTCGTGACCATAATATCGTTATTCTCGCGTAAAAATCTCTTAGAAGCGTTAAAGGAGTTAAGGATGTATCTCTCACCATAATTAATATGTGTCTTGGTGGAGAGGAACCTTTGGAGAATGTTTGCCACGGAAATCCTGGTTGTTTCAATGGAATCCGTGGGTAAAATATTGCTCTTTTCTTCAAAGTTTTTGACGACATCCAGAATTGGTACGATCATTATTGTGAGTCCTGTACAATAGGCAATGCAAAACTGTCACCGAGGCTCAACAAATCAGAGACCGTGTCCGGTATGTTTTTGCTGCTTAGGCTCACAAACTACTTAGACTTATCAATGTTTGAAAAAGGCTGGCTACAAGTGTTGTATTTTAATTTCAAATTATTGAACTTCTTGATCAAGTTGTTTTTTACACTGAAATCAAAGGATGTGAGTCTCTGTTTATTAAGTACAAAAAATTCTTTCACCAAATCATGCGGTAAGCATTGAAAGAGACATTTTTCAATGTTTTCAACTTTGCTTTGTAGGTAATTCAAATTTATGTTTTGATCTTCGATCTCGAAGTTCAACAATTTATACTGATTTGCTTTTTTAAAATTATCGAACTTGCGTTTAACACAATTGCTACGAAACACGACGTCAATTTTTATATTAGTGATGTGTGTAGGAATCAAATCGTATCTTCGGCAACGAATCAGAAAAGTCAATTGTTGTTTCAAAATGTGGATCTTCTTTTTGCATTTAATCCATAATTTTAACAGTGTGGTGCAGTTGTCATCAAATCGTTGAGAAACGTGTTGGAAAAAGTTTTCGGTGCGATTTAACTCCATAATTAGATCCAGGAGCGAATTAAAATTAATAAATATCTTAATATCGCTAGTCGAATAATCAAAGGATTTTTTTTTTTTAATGTGATTTGTGCAATTTATAAGATCATCGTCTATGCCGGTCTCTTGATTTATGGCTTCGGTATACTAACATTGTTACATTTTAATTCGTTGAGCGTGTTATATATTGAAACTGTCAATTAATTTATCAATTTATAATCTTTGCAGTATGTACTTGATAAGGACCACAACCATATGGTCGAAACGTCGTAATAACAAACTAAATTTCTGGCTAGTTTGGTCGACTATATTTTTTCAATAATCCTTTGATTATTCGACTAACGATACTAAGATATTTATTAAAATTTTATAAATAAAAATTTTTTAAATAAACTATAATGTTATTCGTTCTTTCCAGATAATATGTGATCATGAACTGAAATTTACTCACGTATATGTAGGACAAGTGGGATCAGTACACGATATGAGAATTTTTAGACTTTCTGGTTTTGAAAACATGTGTACTGACGTAAATTTTCCCGAAAACAGTCACATATTAAGCGATGCTGCATACAGCATTCAGAAATATAATGGTGCCATTTAAGGACAATGGACATTTGACGCAAGCACAAATAACGTATAATACCCACTTATCTCAAGCAAGGATGATGATAGAGCGATCAATTGGTTTGTTGAAAGGACGGTTCCGAAGTCTATTAGATAAACTGCCAATGCAAAGAACCGATTTAATACCAAAATATGTGTGCGCATATTGTATTTTACGTAATATATGTTTAATGCGCAATGATCAGATAGACATTCCAATTATTGTGTACACAAATGAATCTACACAACATGAAATAGGAAACGTATCTGAAATATTGCGAGAAGAAGGCATTAACAAACGGAATGCCATAGTATATCATCTACAAAATAATGAATTGTAACGTTATTATACGTGAATATATCGTAAATTATTTTATAATTATAAAATTGAAATTATAAAAAAAATAAAGTAAATAAATAAAAGAAATAATTATAATATTTATATTTATAAATGATTTTTATAATAAAAAATTTTCTATTATATAAAAATATGTATTTATTTATCATGTATGAAATACAACATTAATAAAATGTTTTACATATGAAAACAGCACAGTCTTAGTATTATTTTAATTCCAAAAACAAAATAAAATCACAGTCTGTGTAGAAACAGTACATATACTTCTAAATAAAAAAATAAATATTATACTTCTCTAATATATCTACTATATACTATAAACTATAATACTTTATAATAACATTTAAAAATACGATATAATTATTTGTTGTTTCTAATACTCTCTGTTAAAACTTCTTCGATCTTAGCTAATCTAGTCATTTTTTCTTCATGACGTTTTTGTGTGTTATTTTCTTTACTCTTTTGAATTTTTAATGATTGCTCAAGATAATCTTCTAAGATTTTATCCAATTTTCATTTTTTTGATACTACAAATAAAAAAAATAATCAGAAATTAATACAATCAACTTAATGATATTTTTAAATAGTAAACTCAGTAAAAAATTTTCAACAAGACTAAATAATATGTATTAATGAGAATATGTAATATAATGCTATTTTATAGTAGAATACCTGGTTTTGATTGGCTTTCGTTTTCTATATTTTCATTTGTGACATTACTTCCAGCTATTGCTACGGGCTCAATCCATGGTTGAGAACTGAATATATCATGCATAATAGAACAGACAAAATAACAAAATTATATTTGTTCAGAACTTTAGATACTTAACATAAAACCCATAAAACATTAAAATATACTTAGTATATACAATGTATGTACATTTATGTATATTGTATATTTTATGTATATACATTCTTGATAGAATTTACATACATAGGATGTGAAATATACGTGCAAATGTAACCGGAAAAATATACATAGAAGATTCATGATACATACATATGTACATAATTAGTACATGTAATGTATATACACTTTGTTCATCCATTCTTTATACATATAAGTACATACTATGTATTCGCAAAAAGTATATACATGATGTGTACATATATGTATGAAGAGTGTATATACTTCTCTGTATATAGATGGTATGTACATATACGTATGAAGAATGTATATATTTTCTATACATACATTCTTCATATATATGTATATACCATGTATATACTTTCTACATATACATTCTTCGTATACATATGTACTTACCCATGTATTATATATTCTTCATACATATATGTACACTGCTCGTCATTAATTTGTTCCATTTTTCTAGCAAGTTTATAGAATGTGTTACATATTCTATAGATTATTTCATAAAATAACAAAAGATTAATAACATAATTTGCACTTTTTTTAAATTATTTGCTTTTTTCATAAGACAAATATTTATTGAACATATATATATATATTTTTATATCATATCTATATTTCTATCTACATATATGTATGTATATTTATATCTATATCTATATATGTATATTTACTTAATAGTATTAAAAGGTATGATGACTGAACACAAAATTTAATTTTGAAAATAATGTTTGTTTATTGTAATACATAAAAATATATTTTTTTATATTAAATATTTATATACATACATATGTTATATGATCCCAGAATAGATGAAAAGAATTAATATATTTTTTTATCAATATATACCATATTTTATTTATTTTAATTATATAATTGCAATATTGCACCATAAACAAAAACTGCATATTTTTTTAATATTTTAAGAAAATTAAAAATTAATTCTGATTTATAGAATATAAATATATATATCAAGTAAAAAAAAACAAATTATATATACTGATAATTATATGTACTGAAATAATAATACTTAGATTCTATTATAGACATGTTATAATTTTTTTGTTAATAAATCAATTTTCGATTCTTTCATTTGTTTGTGGAGATCTTTCATCTGTTTGTGGAGTTCTTTCATCTGTTTGTGTTATATTTTTATTTTTATTATTATTATTGAAACGATCTTTGCTTCTCACTAGCCATGATTTTATGAAACATATTATTTCCGAATCTGTAGCCTCTTGAGTCTTCTTGTTAAGTCGTACAGCAGCTATAAATATTTTTATAAATTATTATAAAAAATATATATATTGTGTGTGTGTGTGTGTGTACATACAATAAAATATATTACATATTAAAGAGTTTTATATATTTATATTTTTAAAATTCATATTCATTTAAACATATTTAAAGTGTAATTAAATATTCAGATTAATACTTTGTTTTCTTCTAATTTTATACACAATTTTATACACAATTTAAAACTATTTTTTTATTTTAACTTAATTTGTATATAAAGTAAACTTTTATATAAACTGAATTAAAATTAGAGCCATATTTTAATAAGTATAATAATATATATATATGAGATATAAATGCATATATGAGATATAATGCCGATAAATAAAAGATATCAAAACATGTATAATGCTCGAAAATATATATGTTATGCTCTCAGTACGAAATTCTATTGCATAAAAGATATTTATTATGATATACAAAACATTTTACTACTATACGTTTTAGCTAATAGATATTAAAAATAAAAACTATATCGAATGTATAGTAATCTATTCTTAAGAGAGAATTATAATGCATTGATAAGAATTACAATAAATTATAAGAGAATAAAAGAAAGACATTTTATAAAAGCAAGTTAGTAAAACTTACAGAGAATACTCGATGCCACAATTAAATTTTTAAAAATTTTCTTTTTTTTAGCTCCTTCCCATGAATAAGCCATACCAACTTCGTTAGTAAAAACGTGATACATAATCCGCCGAACAACTTCTTTAACGTTGCATCCTCCTATACGACTTAAATTTTTAGCCTAACATAATATAAGAATATGGTCATTTAATTATTTATTTACATTATTAAACATAGTGTATATAATTTTTATAGATATTTTTATATAAATATAAAAAGAGTTAAATATATAAAAATATCTTAAATATATTACAAATTACAGATATTCAAAAAATTATCAATATTCAAATATAATACTAATTTTTGACACTATTCTTTTTTTTATTTACAAGAAAAATATATTGATTTTTCTTACCAATATTGTTTTATTTTCTTCAGAATTCATTAGCCAATCTTCTAATCGAGCTAAGGAATCTTCATTTACAGGAAATGATTGAATAATATCAGGAACATTATTATTACACGTAAATGATTTTTGTGATGATTTTTCATCTGCTGTAGCTTTCAGTAGAGCATTAACTGTTTCAGAAATATCATCCACTTTTAAATTGAGTATGTGTACTTCTCTCAAAACACGTTTTTCAAATGCTAAAATAAAAATTATTATAAACATTATAATATAGTATAATAATATTTTTCCCAAAATCTATAATTTTAAGATTATATATTTATGTGTATTGTATTACGTCTAAAGGTACGTCACGTAATTGGGAGCTCTAGAGAAAGAAACTCGATCAATACAAAATAAAACACACATGTTGTCTTAAAGAAAAAAATATGATTTTGCGAGCAGTACAAATTTTTTCTTTAAGAGCTAATGTCTGAAATATTTTTTCTATCTTTAACATAATAAATGTTAGATCTCATCCTAATTTGTGTGTCGCACTTTGTATATTATGGTAAATTATTAAATATAAAATATGAAATATACCTTTCTCACTATTTGGTTCACAAGTCGAATCAAATTTACGATTTAATGCACTTTTTGATGCAGTATTACTAAAAGCAAAACTAGAAGTAGTACCAGGAATAATTACATTAGTAGTACAAGTAGAACTAGTAGTATTAGAAGTAATTATATTAGTATTAGTTCTGTTTTCTAGATTATTTTCATTAGTATTATTTTCTACTGCCATCCCTAGAAGAGAAAATGTAAATTAAATATATAATGCTATATAAATATTAAATTAAAAGTATGTATGATCAACAAAAAGTATATATACATTCTCTGTGTGTGTGTGTGTGTGTGTGTGTGTGTGTGTGTGTGTGTGTGTGTGTGTGAATATATGTATATACATTATAAAATAAAATAATTGTATAATATTATACTCATGTTTTGTAACAAAAAATAAAAACATTTTTAGGAAAATAAAATAAAGTAATTAATATTAAAAAATACGAAAATGCATAAAACAACTTTAAAATTCTGTATATATACAAAACATGAGTATAATAATATACAATTATTATATTTTTACTTACTATCGCTTGATTCAGTTGGGGGCTCAGGATACATTATGTCATCATCTGATGAAAATATTTCTGATGTTTCAGATGATACTTCATATTCGCTTTCAGATTTCTTGCACCGTTTCCTTTGTTTTGTACTACTTTTTTTTTTTAAATCTTCAGTGTTGGAAGAAAGATTGTTTGTCACTCTTGCTTTATTAGCTTTTCGTTGAGCAATTTTATAGGTGCCTACAAAATCATATTTTAAATAAATAATTTACAATTCAATTAAAATAATTATAAAAATAAAAAATTAATACAAAGTGTTTCTAATTAAAAATAAATTATTATAATAAAAGCGATAAATATAATTATTACTTCTATAAAATAGTTGTTACATAAAAATATATATAAAAAAATTGTAAAATATAATTAATGTAAAAGTGTATATAGATATGTATTGTGTGTGCGTGCGTGTGCGTGTGTGTGTAAATGTGTACTTTACCATAAGTGCCCAAAATACTAGCTCCATAGAGCATCCAATTTGCTTCAGGAGAATGTTTGTTCTTTATCAAATTAATTATAGCACTTTTTGTCGTGTCTTCAGGTGGCCAATAACATTGGAATTTTTTTTTCATGTACCAGGTATTCGGTACAGCTTCCACTGTGTTTTCATCATCAAATTTGACGACGAACCAAGTCATCTTATCAGCAGGTTTTTGATATTTGACAACAAAAAGAAATAATATTACATATACATATAAATAAACAAATTATAAAAAAGTAGCTAAATATCAAATTAAAAATTATATAAAATATTATAATTTTTAAGCAAATTAAAATTATGGCATTAATTTATATATGTAAATTATTTATATATGTAATTTATGTATTAATATATATATATATATATATATGTCAACTATTTATATATGTAAAAGTGGAAATGAAATAAGATTATTTTTATAAGGTAACACCACCAACTTTCTTTTGATAAAGTTAATGTTCCATACTTGAAGTAAATTACTATCCTTTTTTATATATTGAATATTAAATAAGGATGACGAACATGGTTTAAATAAAAATTATCTTGCTTAGTATACGTGTAACCTAATAAACATATACAATTTTCACAAGAAGCAAAATTTTTAATTTCAACAATTATATTATTTTTTAATTCTACACATCTGTCAGCTACTTTTGAAATATCTAAACAATAATTATTTGTTTGTATTTTTCTGTATTGTGGAGATGTGCAGTTATTTGTCAAAGGACCATTAAAATGTTCTATTAATAGTTTTATAGAAGAATCATTGCTTGTGATATTAGAGAACACATGTTGAGTAGTAATATTACTTTCCTCAAAAACACGATTTATAACTTGTTCTAAAGGTAGAGCGGATTTACGAATTTTTGTTTTTAATTTTTGCATGTAATTTTCAAAAGGAAAAGCGCTAAAATTATCAAGTGAGCCGTATAATTTTACACAGTCACTTAAATGCAAGAAATTATGTATATTGTGCGATACAAAGTCTGGACCGTAAATTTTAATAGACTGACAAATAAAATGTTTCATTAAATTATTAGCATATAATATATTATTTTCAAATCTCGAATACTCTTGACTTATCATTATACAACTTGCAAGACTTAATGTAATGAAATTATTATAGACTTTGGATGATAAAACTTGTTTTAAAACTATAGGTCCAGTATATAACAAAAAAAGTCTAAATTCTGTAGCTTTATATCTTTTACACTCAAGTATGGAACGTGTTTTTCTACAAAATTCATAAGGAATATATCGTTTTAGTTTTAAAAGATTTTCTGAAATTTTATTAACATCACGAGCTCGTAATTTATAAGGTTGTTTACCGTAAATCCATCCGAATCGTTTATGACAAAGAAGTCTTTTCATGCCACCTAATAAGAGATTATGCATATAATCTATTGGTACATTATCTATCACATTAAAATTTGGTATATCTAACAGCCTACTAGTACCAATATGATGTTCAGGTTGAGCATATGTTCTAAATAAATTATCAGTTCTTTTACAAATACGCTCTGTTTCAGGAAAACATAATACACGATTAATCATATCACCTTCTTCGTCACATTTTGTGCATGAAAAATGACCTGTATGATTTTTTATTGCTAAAACATATGATTTTGCCGGTGAATCACAAATTAACATTAAAATTCGAAATTTATACTTAAAAGAATTTATTAATAATCCATTAGTCGACAAATTAATACATTCATTTACAAAATCTTTTAAAAAGTCATTTGCAGATTTTGGTTTCTCTGGGCCGTGATATAAGGCAACTAAAAAGACTTCTTTCATAAGAATTTTTATTGATTTTATCGAGCATAAAATAGGCCAAAGTGAGCTATTCGAACTTTTACTTAAAGGTAAACCATCAACATTAACCGCTAATAAAAATTCTTCATTTTGTGATATGTTAATTTTATGATTTTTACAAAACAAATTTAATGTTTTTTCTATTCCAAAATAAAAATATGTCCCATGACCTAAAGGTGTTACATTTACTTTACTGGGTGTTTTAACGAGCGTTCTTGGATCTTTTGGTATATTATTACATCCCGGTATTTTTCGTATTATAGGAAGTAAAGTTTTTAATGCCGATAATTTTACATTTTCTTTTATAGCCCATGTAGCTAATTTTGAAGTTAATGTATTATTTTTTATAGTTTTATCGTTATATCTAAGATTTAATAATTCGACATCATTATTAGATAACTCATCATTACTATATAAAATATTTAAATCATTATTACATGGAACATTTATATCATCATTACTATATGAAATATTTATATCATTATTACATAGATCGTTTACATCAATGTTTGTATCATTATTACTAGACAAATTATTATGAGAATTATTATTAATATTACGAGATAATACAGAATTATTGTTAATTAAGGTTAAAGATCGATTTAATTTATTTTGAAGTCTTCTATGAAACTTAATTTTGTTTTTTTTCTCTACCTTCATGGCAAATTTGAGTTAAAAACGTAGCTACAAAAACACGTGGTCGAAACACAAAGTAAAAAATATGTGTTTTATATGTATAATGGTATACTTACTTTAAAAATAAAAATTTCTTTTATAATATAATAGTCGCACGTAGATACTATAGCTTAAATACACATATGTATTTTGCACTCAACACTATATAGACTTTTGACGCGAAAGAACACAGAGCTCGCAGCGATATGCAGGAACTGTATGATCTGCTCAACGCGACCGCGACAAACGACGAGCGATGTTCTTGCGCGTATCACGTATCAGCACGTGAACACGTGATCGGCAGACTCTATATTTTTTAAGGCCCAATAGAGAATAGAGAAAATCACAATAGAGAAACACAACATCGCACAATGGAGAAAATCTTCATATACTCACAATATAAAAATAGAGCAACAGGAACTATATTTTTATATTGTGCGAGTATTGGCTTTATAAATACATAGTATTACGTCCCTGCTTCGCTACGAGTGGCGCAGGAACGCGAAGCAGAGACGTAACAATATTATATAAATAAGAGAGAAACGACGGTATTCATAATCCGAATTCATTTAAAATCGTCTTAAGATCTCATTCAATCAATGAAATAACGCTATACGACCATTTTAGTTGAATGGGATTTTAAAACAATCTTAAATATAAGATCGGACTATGAATCCAAAAAAATCTCTCTTTTTCTTTTTATTTAATATTTATTCCTATTTCTAATATTTTCTTAATACTTTATTGTGTGTTAAGCAGCAGATGACGTTAATTGAAGCTAAAATAAATTATCGATACTTTCTACATTACTATGATTGATTATTAATAACATTACTTCATATAACATTAAACGTTTCTAGATGTATGTATATTCTATGAATATACATCTTACTTCCATGACATAAAAATAATATACTGTATGTCGAATGTTCATACATTTCATATACATGATTTGGATATACATTGCAATATATAATATGTTTATTTATTAATGTATTTTATACGTACACACAACTCATGTATGTACATACATTGTATATAAAATGTAGATACATAATATATATCTTAATTACCATACGTTATATATATATATATATATATATATGAGTTCGGATTATACATATACATATATACATATATGTGGGACTGATTTTAGTAAACGAATATACGTGTAAGTGTATGTGTGTGTGTTCGTCAAATGTAGTTAAGTGTGTTATGCCACACCGCGTCTAAAAACACCGCGCTCTAAACAATTAGCGATAACGCAACGAGATTGATATACAAAAGATTTACGAGTTTGTTGTAAATATACTTCTTCCTTTTTAAAGAAGACCGCGCAAGAGGCGACAAGACTTGATATTCGAGCACAGCGAGCTGTTGAGCAAATTAAGCGGGAAGCACACTTTTGCATAAGCGCATAACGCATAAGAGAATCAACCAATCAGAATCTCTTATTTCTATTCTATCTCAGGATAGAAATCAAGAATTCTAATTCCTACATATATACATATGTTATATTACATACAATAAAGTATATATAAACTACATAATTACATTTCACATACGTAGTACATATAAGAACTGTATGTACATATGGAATACATCAATAAATATACATCTTATATATTGTAATGTATATCCAAATTATGTATATGAAATATATGTACTTAGAGATTATAAAACGCATGTATACATGATATACAGCAATGTATATGTATATTACAAACGGTAAAGTATATAAAAACTATGTATCTATATTTCACATACATTATACATACATAAACTGTATGTATATATAAAATACATCATTGAATATACTTCTTACATATTGTAATGTATATTCAAATTATGTATATGAAATGTATGTATTTAAAGATTATAAAATGTATGTATATATGATGTACAGCAATGTATATACATATTACATACAGTAAAGTATATAAAAACTCTGTATTTACATTTCACATACACTATACATATATAAACTGTATGTATATATAAAATACATCTTTGAATATACTTATTATATATTTTAATGTATATTCAAATTATGTATATGAAATGTATGTATTTAGAGATTATAAAACGTATGTATATATGATGTACAGCAATGTATATACATATTACATACAGTAAAGTATATAAAAACTCTGTATTTACATTTCACATGCAATGTACATACATAAACTGTATGTACATATAAAATACATCAATGAATATACATAATACATATTGTAGTGTTTATCCAAATCATGTATATGAAATGTATGAACATGCAACATACAAGATATTATTTTCATGTTATGGAAGTAAGATGTATATTCATAGAATATCTAATGTTATATGGGAATAATTTTAAGCATTAGTTAATAAAAATATTTTGTAATTTCTTGAGACATAACAGTAATGTATGTATTTCATTAATTTGAAATAAAAGCTTGATTTTGTATATATCATAATAATCTTAATTAATAACATACCTCATAATATTCCCATTTCTTTCGATTGTTCCCAGATTTTTTATTATGATCATTAATCGTCTTGTATGTTCTTTTTAAACATTGAAATTTTGTCGCACATTTTGTTCCTGATATTACATAACCTTGAACAGCCATTTTATTTGAAATTATCTGCCAGAATTTCTTTGATGGTGTTTTAGGATTATGGTATTCCTCCTCGTGCTCTTTGTATAAAGTTAATAATAGTAATGTTTCTGCACGAGTCCATATGTGTTGTTCTGAAAACAGAATAAAATATTATTTTATTACAAAATGATGTATTTCATGTAGTTACACAGTAAAAAAATAAAATTTCTCAGAGAGTCCACTCTAAATTTTAAGTTAAAATAACTTTTACTTTTAGTAAAGTTGATATATAACTGATGTTATTATGTTATTAGTAACATCAGTTGTATTACATATCAATTTAATTAAAAGTAAAAATAATTTTAACTTAAAATTTAGAGTGGACTTTCCGGGATATTTTATTTTTTTACTGTATACATGCAGTGATGTATATCAGATAGAACAATACATTTTGATAGTTTTTAGTTGTACTCTCTTTTTATCTTTATCATCTACATTCGTATTATCATTTGGTGTATCACTGTTTACTTGACTGCAAGTAGCAATCGCACTTTCTGTAAATAAATGTTTTTTTTTGTGAAAAATTGTAAATAACAGCGTTTCAGCCAATTAAGTAACATGAATTTTTTACCTGTTTCAACTTCTGCAATTTGTATTTTCTTCTTTGCTTTCTTCTTTGCATGTTGCAGCAATGAATATGCAAATATATGATCTGTAAATAAATTTTTAAATAAAATAATGACAAGAAGCAAGAACGGTACACTGTAGAAATACCGATAGATTACAGTTAGGTTAGGTATTATTCTATTTATTGTTTGATACTTTTATAAAGAAATGTTATATAAAAACCATATATTTACCATTCCTTGCTCTTGTCGCGTCTTCTTTTGAAACAATTATAGAAAATTCTTTGTTATTTTCACCGTCAATTAATGTCAATTCTTCATCAATGACTGTCGCCATCTTTGCACTGTAACTGCTTCAACTTTCTAGCAGATGCAGCCACAGCAGGAAGTGACATCAAAATTGATGACGTCATTGTTCTCTCAGAATACTGCCACAGTGTACTGTCACGATTTTTGAAACGCACTCAATAGTGCTCACAGCGCTGGCAGTGAATTTTGGAACGTACCCTATATTATTCTTGTCTCTGTGACGTCGTTTACTCTGTATCTTAATTGTTTAATATATTTTAGTAATTTATTTTAGTAATTTATTTAAGTAATTGTAAGTAAGATTAACTCAGTGTCGATTATTTCTCTCTCTTCCACACATTATCTAGCGCTCTGTCTCTATATATAATTCACAAAAAACCCTGCCCCTCTGCCACATACCGAGTCCTGGGTTACCGAATATTACCTTTACCGTATCGTTATCGTGGCGCGGAGATACCGTGCCTGGCGCCCAATTTTACTTTCCTTTCCGGGGAGCTACCGTAATTTGGAGATACCGCTTAAAACCTTATACCGTTAAATACCGTATCGGCCAAAGCTTGCACGCTACTTCCTCGGGATCGGCGTTCTCGAGGTGGACAACGACGTCGCAATATATATATATATATATATATATATATATATATATATATATATATATATACAGGGTCTACCAAAAGTGTGGAAACCCCTAAATATCTCGGAAAATATACGTTTTACAGAAAAGTGTTTCCAACAAAAGTTGTAGGGTTTAAGAAGATCTATATACTGATTCTATCAGTTTGACCTTGGATGGCGTCGTCAAGGTCAGGTCAAGGTCACATTGACTTTTTTAAATGACACCCCCTACATTTGATTGCATATTCTTATAGCTTAATTCAAGAGCTTTCCAAAACACTATAATAATGTTCATTTTTATTAAGTACTTTGCGAGTTATGAGGGTTGAATGATAGAGTAGCGCCGGTATTAACATTATCCAAGGTGTACTACATGGAGGTTACTCGCTCGGATTTGCATCTGTTGTGTGTGTGATCCAGCTAACTAAGGCAAGATCGATTCCTCAACATATCCTCATATTTCGCTGAAGTCAAATTGCCAAAAAATTGCTCCATAAAACGTGTATGAAACGTCTCGTTAGTTCCTTCATTTACCGCTATGTGACGCACTACATGCAGTCTAACTCGCATTTAAAATTCAACTAAGAATGTATAAAGCTATCAAAGAACGAGCACCTTCTAACTTCAGCTTTGAGCAAGCAGAAATTAATTGTTATCGTCCAAATACAACGTACGATTAATTAAAATTAAACGTTTTAAAAATGGCTGGCGACTTGTCGGAACGTGAAAGAATCACTATCCTCATGATGCGTGGATGGGGTGATAACGAAAGATCGTTCTCTGATGTCGTTCGATTATTTAATGACACGTATCCGAACCGTCGAATTAATAAGTCCACTGTGTTAAAAACAATAGAACGTTTTAGACAAACTGGTAGCGTAAGAAATCGCTCTAAGTCAGGAAGACCATTGTCTGCAACCAACGAAGAAAAACAACTTGATGTTCTGCAGACATTTATTGAAGATCCCAATTCTAGTGTTCAGAGAGTCGCTCAAACTCACGATATTGCTCCCATGTCGGTTTGGAGAATTTTAAAGAAGAACAAGTTCCATCCATATACATTGCAATACGTTCAAGAATTGCAAAACGGAGATGAGGAGCGTCGTATACATTTCTGTGAAAGAATGATGGCACTAATAGATGTCCGGCCCATCTTCCCTTATCAAATTGTTTTCACAGACGAGGCAACTTTTACCTTAACGGGAGAAGTTAATAATCAAAATTTTCGTTTCTGGTCAGATGAGAATCCGAATTGGGTGCGGGAAACTCACACACAACATCCACAAAAAATAAATGTATGGTGCGGAATAATAGATGGCTATTTAATAGGGCCGTTTTTTTTTGAAGAATATTTGAACGCTCAAAGGTATGAGAGATTACTTGTTGATCAAATAATTCCAGCCATACAGAATACTTTTCCAAATAATTTCCAAGAAATATGGTTTCAGCATGATGGAGCTCCTGCTCATTTTGGTGCAGGACCACGTCGTATTTTAAATGAGACTTTTCCGCTACGGTGGATAGGAAGAAGGAACGGAAATGAGGGAGGAGAGGATTGGCCACCTCGGTCACCAGATCTAACTCCTCTTGATTATTATCTATGGGGATATCTGAAGAGTAAGGTTTACAGAACAAAACCTAAAACCATTCACGAATTGATACAGCGAATAAGGGATGAAATGGCTTTGATACCTTTTGAAACGAATCGTAAAGTCATTTCTACATTCTACCAAAGATTAGCATATTGTCAGGAAGTAAATGGCAGCCACTTTCAGCATTTACTTTAACACATTGAAACACATTTGCAATCGTTTGGTGCAACCTAACCTGATCTCTGTATACACGCACCGCACGCACGCACACGCACACATTTCGAACAATTATTATGATAAATGAGCATCCACAAATTTATTTACTGTTTACTATGTCGATTGCTTTCCAGGTCTTTAAATGCTCGATTGTAATTTGGTTGGGTCTTTGCTTTTGCTGATTGGATCCACGACCGATCTTGCCTTAGTTAGCTGGATCACACACACAACAGATGCAAATCCGAGCGAGTAACCTCCATGTAGTACACCTTGGATAATGTTAATACCGGCGCTACTCTATCATTCAACCCTCATAACTCGCAAAGTACTTAATAAAAATGAACATTATTATAGTGTTTTGGAAAGCTCTTGAATTAAGCTATAAGAATATGCAATCAAATGTAGGGGGTGTCATTTAAAAAAGTCAATGTGACCTTGACCTGACCTTGACGACGCCATCCAAGGTCAAACTGATAGAATCAGTATATAGATCTTCTTAAACCCTACAACTTTTGTTGGAAACACTTTTCTGTAAAACGTATATTTTCCGAGATATTTAGGGGTTTCCACACTTTTGGTAGACCCTGTATATATGCACATATAAAGAAATATGAAATATGTTATATGTTAAAATGAACAGATAAGTTGTGTTATTTTTCTCTCTATAACAGTTTCCATATGTTAAATCGACATATCTCTTCTGTTATTTATCATAAAAATGTAAGAATAACATTTCCTTTTAATTAAATTTAACATTATAAATATGTTAATTTAACATAAACTTTATTTCCAGATCAAATTTAAGTGTTACACTTTTGTGTTAATTTTTAAACATATTACTTGTGTTATTTATTTACATACTTGCCTTCTGTTAAATTAACATTAAAATTAGAGTGGGTAAATTGGGACATAAGAAATACGTTAAATTTAACACAAAATTTTTTACTGTGTAATTAAATTTTCTTTCAAATTATTATTAAAGAAATAATTTAAAAAATTTACAAACGTTTATAAAATTTATAATAAATAAACAAAAAACAGAAATACAGAATATAATAATTTACAATATATATGGAAAAGTTAATTTCTTTCACACAAAATTATAAAATATTTACAGTATAAAATATGTAGAATTATTAATAAAAACGAAATATATAAAAGCAATAATGTAAAAGATATAAGAATTTATATTTTAAATTTTAATTGAAAAAAATGATATAAAATTCAAGTACTTACACGGTTGAATCATTAATTCGAATATTATCTAACGTTTCATTAGAAAACAGAACTTCCATTCCATCTATTAATTGTTCAAATTCAGATAATTTATCTACTTCTTCATTCTTTCAAATTCCTTTTGATCCGACATATCGCTTCTATTAAGATGATTTACTTCTTCTAAAGTGTACTTCTTATAAAATTTCAAAAACATAAACATTTAAAAAAATTTTTCTCGCCTACATCTCTTCAGGGGGGTAAAGAAGGATTTTATAGTATTCTTGAAAATGAAAATCTATATCTTGGTAAATGCACCAAGTAAAATATATGGATATTGTCACGTTTTAATTTTTGCGAGAAATTATAAAAGAAAAAAAAATTACGCACTACCAACCGCGGTGACTCTTAATCGTTCTTTTTTAGTGTATCGTATTGTTAAATACATAAAGAGCCTAATTCTTTATCAATTTATTAATTTAAAAAAATTATTCCTTAAGTTAACGAAAAAAAACAAAGAAAGAAAAAAGTTACGAAAAATAATTACGAAAAAAATTAATATAATTTGATGAAAAATAAATAACACGTGATTTAAATAAAAATTATAATAAAGAAATTTACAATATCATAAAAATTCACACACAACAAATGTAATTATTTGTTATATTCACAGATGCTACATATAATTTTATGTTAATTATATAATTCTTCAATAAATAAAGTTTTTCATAAAATATTGTTCGTGTGACAATGCAAATAATATAATAAAATGATATAATATGTTAAAAGAATATAAATATATGTGAGAGAAACACAGTAAATAAAACGTAAATAATTCTTGTAAACCAACTGTCAAAAGAAGAAAATTTTATCTTTTATGTAAAGTTTTTTTAGCTTGAAAACTTTCCCAACTTTTCTCTTGCGCGTCTCTTGCGAACTTCTAACAAGACTCATTAACAATTTGATAATGTAAAAGTTATAAGAATTTATATTTTAAATTTTAATTTAAAAAAAATGATATATATTATAATTTAAGTACTTACACGGTCGAATCATTCATTCGAATATTATCTAACGTTTCATTAGAAAACACAACTTCCATTTCCATCTAATAATTGTTCAAATTCAGATAATTTATCCACTTCTTCATACATTCTTTTAAATTCCTTTTGATCCGACATATCGCTTCTACTAAGATAATTTCTTCTTCTAAAGTATTTCTTATAAAATCTACTTTTTCTGTTTTTTCACATAGCAACTTATTAATCACACAACAATAGCATAGCATAATTATACAATAATAAAAATATTTTTCTAACACACTATTAACCTATTAATATAAACGATTACCCGCGATGATAACAAATTTATACTCTGAATATATATTCATAATGAGAGAGAATCGCGAGACAACCAATCAGCATCGCGGAAAAGCGGCAACAATACATGCGAGAATCAATTTAACATGCCTTTTTTAATAGTGGACTAGCACGCAGCGCGCGCTTTTTTTCTACGCATTCAATTTTTTAATTATTTTTATTTTAAAATATTCATCCCATTCTCTCATTTCTATATTTCTCCCTTAACTAATTCCTTTTCCTCTTCTCATTATTCATCATTTTCATATTTAACCCCGCTCGAAGTATCACTGTCAAATATCGAACTAAACTTTTATAAACGTAAAGTGGTCAATAAGGCATAGAGAGCTGACGATTATTAAAGATTGTTAAATATATATGTGTATTAGTGAATCATAATTACAAGATTGATATATAATTTTGATACAGACAATTATAAAAATTTTTGATGACATGTGCGGACGTTTCGACTTATTTTTAAGTCCTCTTCAGCGCAGGTTTTTTGAAAAAAAGAAAATATAATTTTCTTTTTTATTAGAAAATATAATTTTTTTTTTTCGATACGCGGTGATTACAACTACCTTATATTACGCGAGCTTAGCCTACGACGGTGCGCTAGTACTTATCCTTCTAACTTAACCTACGGACGCTTACGGTAAACTTAGCCTAGACGGTCGGTCGCGGTTTCGCTCGGCGAGCGTGTCGCGATTGCGGAGTGCGGCGGTGCACGGATGCCGAGTGCCGGGCAAACCCAGGCTGCGGAGAGGTCAGACCCGTCTCCGTCGGCGTGCGTGGTCAGGAAGCCGAGTGCCGGGCAAACCCAGGCGGCGGAGAGGTCACACCCGTCTCCGTCGGCGTGCACGGTCAGGAAGCCGAATGCCGGGCAAACCCAGGCGGCGGAGAGGTCACACCCGTCTCCGTCGGCGTGCACGGTCAGGAAGCCGAATGCCGGGCAAACCCAGGCGGCGGAGAGGTCACACCCGTCTCCGTCGGCAGGAACGGTCAGGAAGCCGAATGCCGGGCAAACCCAGGCGGCGGAGAGGTCACACCCGTCTCCGTCGGCAGGAACGGTCAGGAAGCCGAATGCCGGGCAAACCCAGGCGGCGGAGAGGTCACACCCGTCTCCGTCGGTAGGAACGGTCAGGAAGCCGAATGCCGGGCAAACCCAGGCGGCGGAGAGGTCACACCCGTCTCCATCGGCAGGAACGGTCAGGAGTCAGGATGTCTCGGTTATTCCCTGAGATTCAGAGCTGGTCGGAAGCTGGAAAGGAATAAGGTGCCGGTCTGTCGCGCGAACCGGTTTTTATACGGCTCGAGAGCCCCCCCCCATGCTTGCGTGCGTCAAGGAGGGAGTAGGACCCGGTGGGGAAACATAGGCGAGATCGCAGGTGGGCGCCATAGGCGTCGAGTAAGGAATTCATTCGAGAAATTACTGTAGTTAACTCTTTATTTTACAAACCATAAGAATAATGAACGAATGAACACGTGAACGAATTAACAATACTATTTACAATATTTACAGGGACGATGCAAGAGCATCGTCACACCACCCCGCGCTCAGGGGGGTCCGTCGAGGCGCCGGGCCGCTCGGGGGCGGCCGTCTGGGTGGAACCTGATCACCCATCGGCCCGACGCGGTGCGGACCTTATATCTCCGCCCGATGATAGCCGACCCGGCGGGGACCTCGACCACGGTGCCGTCGCCCAAGCGGACGGGAATGGTCCCGGCGATGGGTGGCCTGGCGGTCTGCGGTCGGGTGGCGGATGGTCTGACGGGCGTGGATGGCCCGGTGGTTGCAGGCCGGGCGATAGGTGGTCCGACGGTCGCAGGCCGGGTGGTACGTGGCCCGAGGTTTGCAGGCCGAGCGGTAGGCGGCCGGATGGTCGTAGGTCGGGCAGTCGCGGGGTCGGCGGTCATGGGCCGGGTAGTCGGCGGACCGGTGTTCGCAGGCCGAGCGGTAGGAGCTCCGGTGGAGGGGTGCGGTCCGGTGGTCGGTGGCCTGGCTGTCGAGGCCTGGCTGGTCCTATCGGCCGGTGGACGGCTGTTAGCTGACCGGGGGTCGGCCAGGGCGGCGATTCTTCCGGCGGCGTCGTCAGGATGATCACCTTCCGTCGGTTTGCCTGGTCGGATCGCTGGACGGATGTCCCGGGCCGCGGTGGTCGTCGGGATCGTCCCGGGCTCGGAGCCGCTGGAGGCGGCTTGGCAGGCGTTGGCGGCGTCGTGGTCGGCGCGGTAGTAGGCCCGCTTGTTTCGGACTCCGAGCTCGAGCTCATGACTCCGAAGAGTTCTTCCACTTCGTGTCGATTCATAGCGACTGTTAATCCGCACGCGGTTGCACGGCCTTATATACCCGCTGCACTGCTCCTGGAGGGGATTGGTTCGCGGAATTTCCGATGGCTCGGGGTGTCCCGTGGTTCCAGTGGAAGTAGCGGAGTCCGGTCGCAGGTCGGGTAGTCGCGGTGCCGGCAGTCGTAGGCCGGACAGTAGCTGGACCGGCGGTCGTAGGTCGGGCAATAGGCGGTCCGCCATCCGCAGGTCGGGCAGTAGAGGGCCCGTGGCTCTAAGGGAAATTCCTTAGCAACGGAGTTCGTCCGAATGCTTCAAGGTGGCGGTATTTCGGCGTGGTCGGTAACTTTTTGCCGGATTATGCGTCATCCTCGTCCACCCGAGGGCTTTCTGGTATGTTCGGTTGCGGTTTCAGGTCCTGTACGTGGATATGCCGATGCCATTTCCCGTGTTCGTCGCGTAGATCCACGACTGGGGATATTATCCTGCGTACTTCCATGGGTCCCGAAAATCGAGGAGCGAGTTTGGCGTTAAACGCGTCGTCTCGGCTGGACAGGGGGCGTTCTCGCTTCCAAACCTTGTCGCCCACCCGGGGACGCCAGTCGCGTCGTCTCATGTTATAATGGCGCTCCTGTTTTTGAAAGGCTCGGGCTAGGTGCACTCTGGCGATCTCGTAGGCCTCTTCCAGGCGTTGTCGATGCGACTCCGGGGAAGTCGAGTTCGGCGTTGGTTGTCGCTCGGCAGGATGGGGAGGTGCCAGTTCGCGGCCGTGGAGTAGAAAGGCCGGGGTGTATCCGGTGGCCTCGTGTCGAGCGGTGTTCACCGCGAACTGCAACGCGTCGATGTGCTCGTCCCAATCCCGGTGCCGGTTGCCTACGTATTGACTAATCATGGTCTTGATGGTCCGATTCGCCCTCTCCACCGGGTTGCAATGCGGCGCGTAGACAGGTGACGTGCGGTGCTGGATCCCGAATGACGCCAGCAAGGTACGGAACTGGCGGGAGGTGAACTGGGTCCCGTTGTCCGAGATGAGTTGGCCCGGGCATCCATGCCGGTAGATGATGCGGCGGGTCACTTCTTTCGCCAGTGCCGTGGCGGTGGCGCGGCGCAGGGGAACCATCTCGACCCATTTGCTGAACCGGTCCTGGGCGGTCAGGAGCCAGACATGTCCACGGACCGAGCGTGGCAGAGGACCGACTAGATCCACTGAGACTTGCTGCCACGGGGCGGTTACTGGGGTAGCGTGTAGATTCCCGGCTGGTCGTTGTTGCGGTACCTTGTGGGCTAGGCAGCTCGGACAGCTCCGAACGTACCGGGCTGTCTCCCGGAACATCCCCGGCCAGTGGTACAACCGGGCGAGTCGGGCGATGATCTTAGATGCCCTGCGGTTGGGTCGTCGTGTAGCCGGCGTAGAATGTCGAGCCGCTGTTCCCGAGGGACGCATTGTTTCCATTGCTCGGTGGAGGGTACCTCGCTAAAATCCAGGTCGTGTAGCACATGTCGAAACAGTTGGCCATCACGTATTTCGTAATCGGGGTACTCGTCTGGTCGGCTCTTTACTTCTCTGAGGAGGCGTTGGTACCATGGACACGCTATCCGGTGTTGCATTGCGTTGAGCTGCGGCTCCCGGGAGAGGGCATCGGCTACTTGATTTTGTCCTCCTCTTCTATAGTGTATGGTGAAGTCGAACTGTTGCAGTTCGAAGAGCCACCGCCCCAGGCGTCCGGACGGGTTTTCCAGATGTTGCAACCACTTGAGGGACTGGTGGTCTGTCACAACGGTGAATCGATACCCCTCCAAGTAGTCTCGCATTCGCCGGATTCCCCACACCACGGCGAGACATTCCAACTCGGTCGCACTGTAGTTCCGCTCGGCACCGTTGAGCGTTCGGCTGGCGTAGGCGATTACTCGCTCTCCCTCCGTCTGGTGCTGCGTTAGCACGGCTCCTAGCCCATGTGAACTGGCATCGGTTTGTAGCAGGAACGGTTTCTGGAAGTCCGGGCAGGCCAGAACCGGTGTGGAGGTCAATGCGTCCTTTAGTTGTTGGAAGGCTGCGTCTTCGGGGGTCCCCCATGTCCAGCCAGCTCGTTTTTTGGTCAGCGCTGTAAGCGGCGCCGCTAGTGTCGAAAAATTCGGGATGAACCTCCGATACCACGAGGCCATTCCTAAAAATTGCCGGACCTTGCGCACGGTGGTGGGAGCTGGCCAACTGGTGATGGCGCTGACTTTGTCTGGGTCCGTGTGTATCCCTTGTCGATCAATTACATGTCCTAGGTAACGGAGGCTCGGACGGCAGAAGTGGCATTTATCCGGGTTTAAGCGTAGCTTTGCTTTACGTAGTCGCCGGAATACCTCTCTCAAGTGCTGCAGGTGTTCGCTGAACGTCTTGCTGGCGATTATTATATCGTCCAAGTAGACGAGGACGTTAGGTTCGAGGTCGGGGCCGATCACTGCGTCCAGCAACCGCTGGAAGGTCGCGGGGGCTGAGTGCAACCCGAAAGGCATGACCGTGAATTGGTATAAACCCTTCCCTGGTACGGTGAAGGCGGTTGCAGGTCGACTCCCTTGGTTCAGTGGTATCTGCCAGTAACCACTCTTTAGGTCTAACGTAGTCAGGTATTTCGCCCCGCGTAACTTGTCGAGCGTAGCCGTGATGTGCGGCAAGGGATAGGCGTCTTTATCTGACATTGCATTCAGCCTGCGGAAATCGATGCAGAATCTATACTGCCCATCTTTCTTTCGAACTATGACGACCGGTGAGCTCCAAGCGCTATTCGAGGGCTCGATGACGCCTTCGGCGAGCATTCGGTCGACCTCCTCATTGATGACGGCCTGCATAGCCGGGTTTCGAGGTCGGTACCGCTGTTTGATGGGCGGTCCAGGCTTTAGCCGGATGCGATGTTCGGCTCGGTCGGTTCGTCCCGTGATTACTTCAAACAATGGTAACTCAGCGGCTAGAAAGTCCCGGAGTTGCGCTTCTTCGTTTGCTTCGTTATTTGGTCCGACGGTGATCGTGTTGGTCCGGGAAACCGCCCCGGTCTGGTTCAACGGAGATGGCGGCAAAGTGAATCCCATCTTAGCCCATAGGTCGGTACCAATCAGCACAGCGCTAGCTAGCCCAGGGAGTATGCAGAAGTCGTGCCAATAGGTTCTCCCATGCCATCGGAGGGGCAGGCGCAATACCCCAGTGACCCCTACCCGTGTGTTATCGGCCAGGAGGACGTAGTCTCCTCGGTTCTGGGCTAGTCGGGGTATTCCAGCCGGGGAACAGTCGTGCAGTCTCTTCCTGTATGCACGAGACTTCAGATCCGGGGTCTATGAGAGCCGCGAACGGTCGTCGCCGGATGTGCACTTGGAGATGCGGGCGCGGACGGTATTCTATTCGAGGCTGGGCTGGGAGACGGCCGCTACGTCCCCGGCCCGTTGGGCGTTTCCTGTCGGCGGGTGACAGTCGCGAGTCAGGACACCATCCTTGCCGCATCGCGAGCAGAATTTTCTTGGTGGCCGCTTACAATCCACTCGAGTGTGGCCTCGCTGCTTACATCTCCAGCAGCATTCCTCCCGGTTGTAGGTGACGGCGGCTACTGATGGTTTGGCGGTCGCTGGAGTTCGATCCTGTCGACGGTGGTTGATTTCCTCAATCTTAGATATCCGGGTCCGGAGTTCGCTCATGGTGAGCTGATCAGTGAGCGGAACATAGAGTTGGTGCTCGGGATTCATGTTCTCGTAGATTTGTTCCAGCTGTTCTCGCTCGGAGTATCCCCCAGCTCGGCGCATCATGGTGAGAAGCGTATTGGAGTATTCGCGAAACGACTCCCCCGGCTTTTGGGAGCGTCCGCTGACGTCTCGTTTTAGTCGCCTCAGGTATCCCGGCGGTAGGTAATAATCCCGGAACTGTTCGCAGAAACTGGCCCCAGGTATCGTGGTGGTTTCGATACCACAAGAGGGCGTCCCCTTTTAGTAATTCCGGTAGGCCCAAGAGTAAGTGGTCTTCTTCGAGGCCATAACTGATTCTTAGCTCTTCAACTCTCTCTAGGAATGAGAGCGGGTCCACTCCTTCGAAACGGTGGCCCCATTTCCGGATCTGGTTGATGATCTCGATGCGTTCCGTTGGACTCAAGGTGGGCATGGTTGCGGTTTCTCCTGGTACGTCACCGCTATTGTTCCTCGGGTTGTCGGACGGGTGGGCAGCGAAGTACAGGCGTAATCGGCGTCTTAGCAGGTCCACCTGGCCTGTGGTATCCACTTCGAACCGGTGGAGATATTCTACAAGCTGTTCTTTGGAAAGGTTATTAATCCACGCAGTCATGAGGCTTTTCGCTAGCTGGACTCTCCTTAAACGGTCCCTGTTCGGGCGCCATGTAACGGTGCGGCCTATCCCGTTCGCCACGGACTGGCTCGCCGGTGCCAAGGTTCGGGAATAGGTAGGAGAGTCAAGCTTACGAGTCCTCTTTCAAGAATCAATTTATTCGTAACTATCTTATGCTAGGCCTTATCCTACGCGGTGATTACAACTACCTTATATTACGCGAGCTTAGCCTACGACGGTGCGCTAGTACTTATCCTTCTAACTTAACCTACGGACGCTTACGGTAAACTTAGCCTAGATGGTCGGTCGCGGTTTCGCTCGGCGAGCGTGTCGCGATTGCGGAGTGCGGCGGTGCGCGGATGCCGAGTGCCGGGCAAACCCAGGCTGCGGAGAGGTCAGACCCGTCTTCGTCGGCGTGCGTCGTCAGGAAGCCGAGTGCCGGGCAAACCCAGGCGGCGGAGAGGTCAAACCCGTCTCCGTCGGCGTGCACGGTCAGGAAGCCGAATGCCGGGCAAACCCAGGCGGCGGAGAGGTCACACCCGTCTCCGTCGGCAGGAACGGTCAGGAAGCCGAATGCCGGGCAAACCCAGGCGGCGGAGAGGTCACACCCGTCTCCGTCGGCAGGAACGGTCAGGAAGCCGAATGCCGGGCAAACCCAGGCGGCGGAGAGGTCACACCCGTCTCCGTCGGCAGGAACGGTCAGGAAGCCGAATGCCGGGCAAACCCAGGCGGCGGAGAGGTCACACCCGTCTCCATCGGCAGGAACGGTCAGGAGTCAGGATGTCTCGGTTATTCCCTGAGATTCAGAGCTGGTCGGAAGCTGGAAAGGAATAAGGTGCCGGTCTGTCGCGCGAACCGGTTTTTATACGGCTCGAGAGCCCCCCCCCATGCTTGCGTGCGTCAAGGAGGGAGTAGGACCCGGTGGGGAAACATAGGCGAGATCGCAGGTGGGCGCCATAGGCGTCGAGTAAGGAATTCATTCGAGAAATTACTGTAGTTAACTCTTTATTTTACAAACCATAAGAATAATGAACGAATGAACACGTGAACGAATTAACAATACTATTTACAATATTTACAGGGACGATGCAAGAGCATCGTCACAAACTACAAGCTTGTCTCCCTAGACGTCATATCGCTCTTCACCAATATTCCCATAGACCTCGCGATTGATAGCGTTTCAAACAGGTGGGATTACATTAAAGATAACATTGAACTTCCGAAATCAGAGTTTATGTTAGGAGTGAAAATGGTGTTAAATTCTACCTTTTTTACATTCAATAATACTTTTTATCAACAAATGTACGGAACTCCAATGGGATCACCCCTTTCACCAATTATAGCAGATATTGTCTTACAAGATATTGAAACTAGAGCTTTAAATAGTATTAATTTCACATCACCTTTTTTCTTCAGGTATGTTGACGACATAATCACTGCTTGTCCTTCCAACCTCACTGACCATACACTAACAATTTTTAACTCATTTAACTCGAGATTACAATTCACATTGGAAGTTGAAGTTAACAAGTCTCTGAGCTTTCTAGAAACTATGATCATATCGAATAACAACAAACTATTTTTTGATTGGTACCATAAACCAACATTTTCCAGCAGATATCTGAATTTCCTTTCACAGCATCCTGGTTGCCAAAAAAAAGGCACAATAATTAGCCTAGTGGACAGAGCTTTTATTTTGGCACATCCGATTTTTCTCCAAAAGAATATTAAGCTCATTATTGAGATCCTACTCAAAAATGGTTATCCTCTCAAACTTATTTTTGACACAATTAACTATAGACTCCACTCTTCGACACGAAAATCTACGTCTAAATTTGCAATAGAAAATGAAACACCATCATATTTCACGGTTCCTTTCCTACCGTCATTAACGGATAATTTAAGATACAACCTGAAAGACACGAATACCACGCTATCATACTATAGCCTAAACAAACTTAATGCAATCATTAGATCTCATAAGGACGTTATCCCGAAAGATTCTAACAAAAATGTCGTATACAAAATCGAATGCGATAATTGTGACGCAACTTATGTCGGACAGACAAGTAGGAAGCTAGGTACAAGGATTAACGAACATAAGAAACACATAAATAGATGTACAACTAATAAGTCGGTTATTACCGAGCACAGGTTGAATTTCGATCACGAATTTAAATGGGATGACGTGAAAATATTAAACAAAGAATCTTTTTATAACAAAAGATTAATTTCAGAAATGATATGCATTAAACGACAGCATAACGGCTTAAATTTACAGACGGATACAGTGTTTTCCAGATATTTACAATGATATAATAAACAAACTTCCCAATGTCTGAGGTCATACACAGAATTTTAAACGACTAACAGTTCGTTAGATTTGTCATTTGTAATCTGGCCTTTGTAAGAGAAAGTTATGGTTAAAAGTATTATTTAGGATCGTTAACATAATTTTCTCATTGGTGACTCTTAGGATACATGTTTGTTCAATTATGTTCATCGCGGCAATGTAAGTGCATTCATCACAATACTTTCATTTGATAACTTTATATTCGTGAAATGATTCAATTCCTCACAGGTTTGTGACCGTTTTTTGTTTTTTGTTCATGATTGAGTTTAATTGATCTAATTACTAAACTGTCAGGAATTGGATTGTTACTTGACCATTTATCCATAGTTTTATGAGATAGTTGACCATCATTGTTTTACATTATTGACTTGTTACTTTCACTATCTACATTTGATTATCATTAATTTTCACCATCCACTTTCATTTAATCACTATTTTAAACTAATTAGTTATTTATACATTGTTAAATTATCTACACATTTTTGAGCACTTGCAATTCGAGGAGACAAGTCATTAATTTTTTTGCGGTCTTACAGATTTCCTTGGGAGTACGCTCAAATTTGGGCCAATTAACCTAAATAAGAGTAGATTTGTTTCACAAGGATATGTCTGCCGACCGTTTGAGTTTGATGATGAGCATCACCTCGTTTGGAGCCATCCACTTTAAGGTCTATAAGCCATTTACAATATGATAGGCACAACAGATGCGATTGGAGTCTCATCACCTTAAGATCACTTCCAGCTTGCATCTCTCTACGTAAAAGCCTTATGACTTCTAGATATGCGAATTTTCTAACACTTCATCTCGATTATCATTCCTTTTTTATATTTTCTTTTTTTCAAAAAACCTGCGCTGAAGAGGACTTAAAAATAAGTCGAAACGTCCGCACATGTCATCAAAAATTTTTATAATTGTCTGTATCAAAATTATATATCAATCTTGTAATTATGATTCACTAATACACATATATATTTAACAATCTTTAATAATCGTCAGCTCTCTATGCCTTATTGACCACTTTACGTTTTGAATTTAAAGAGGGCTTTATTATCATTTTCTGTTATAAACTTTTATAACTTACCGTACCCAAAATCTGTCATTAAATTGGTCAATGTTCATTCTTATTCAATTTGACCACTAATCATGTACATGGAAAAGAGACAACAATGCGATATATATCGACTTAAATTTAATTATTAAACAATTACTTATGTCAAAATAAATTTGTTTAATTTTTAAGTTAAAATTTAATAGTTAATATTAATTAACTTTATTATTTATTTAAAAAAATAATTTTAATTTCTGTTAAAATTCTTTTAAAATAAAAATTTAAAGCAAAAATATAGAAATATTAATATTATTTGTTAATGGCAAGTGCGTGGGATCATTTGGCGACAATTTTTTCTTCAAAAATATCGAGAAAAGTTATGATTTTTTGTATGTTTCTAGTTTTTGCTACCATGTATCTTTGCAACAATAAGCTTTAAATTAAAATTTTATTAAAGTAAACTCTACTTGAAATTAATAAAAGAATGTGATTTTGTTAATAATTTATTTCCATAAGATTTAGATTGTGAAAAAACCTTTATTTTTACTCAATTATAACTCGAAAATTATTGGTATCTTGAAGTTTTTACTGAAAAAAATCGATGATATATGTAACTTAGTTTAGTACAATTAATGTTTTTCTAATGTATGTTAATAATTAAAATAAAATTCTGTATTTATAATTAAAATTCTTTAATATATATTATATGTGTACTTTTTATAATAATTTGAAAATTTAATAGAATGATACATAAATGTTATTAGGATGATTACATAAATGTTATTCTTTAATTTAAAAAATTAAAATTGAAATTATTTATTTAATTTTAATTAATTAATTAATTTTATCATTTTTTATTATTATTATAACATAATCATATGTCATATATTAATTTGTTTTGTTTCATTAATTAAGTATTTCTATATAAACATAATTTTTTATTTTTTTGTTCGCATTATTATCTTTTAAATAAACTTTCAACGAATCCCAAGAACGAACTCGTGAAAATGCGATATACAGTTGTCCATGACTGAAAATATCTTTTCGAAGATCAATTGCAATTTTATCGAAAGTCTGTCCTTGTGATATATTTATGGTCATAGCAAATGTCAATTTTACTGGAAATTGTTTTCTTCTGAATGTAAATGGATATATATTTTCGCAATACAAAGTGATACGATTAAGAAAAACAATTTCTCCAATTTTATTACCTGTTAAAATTTCACAACGCAGTAAATTATTATCTAAATCTAAAATTAATAATCTTGTATCATTACATAAACCTTCATTGATACTAAGATTTCTAATGACAATAGTGTATTTTCTTGAATGTAATTTATATGGTGGAAGACATGTTGGATTTAAAGAGTTGAGATATTCTATCGGAATTGCTTCATATATGTCTTGATTATCTCCAGTTGTTTCAAGAGTATACTTGTATAAACTCTTTCTGTCGTTTCATCCAATAAATTTACTACTTTTTCGTTTATTTCTTCAACATCGACATTTCTTGCAGATAATATAACGTAATTAGTCATAATTTGATATTGTTTACGTTTTATAATATCTTCATACATGTCTTTAACTATGTTCGAATTTGCATTTGCTATACATTTTTCTGAAATAAAAATATTTTCTAAATGATCATTTAAAGAACCATTACCTAAATTTAGTAAAAATTGTGTAAATTCTTTTTCCTGTGGTAAAGTTCTCATATTTTGTGTCAATGAAAATATCTTAAATTGCTTCCAAAGAATACTAAATTTTATCGATAATTTTATAATTTCATAACGCGTCGCTTTTTCTTTAATGAGTAATAATTGTCTGAAATCCCCACAAGAAGAACAACTTCAAAATTTTATCACCAAAATATGAATCATTAGCATTATATCACGTAATGTTCGATCCATTATTTCTAATACATAGCGTGGTGTCATAGGGGCTTCTATAATGAAAACATCTACAAGTTTTAAATTTTTAGCTTCTTTAGATTGAACTTTAATGTTCGATGTAGAATCGCTGAAAAGAGGTACAGATAACCCAAAAACTTTGTGTATTGTTTTTCCATTTGGAAGTAATGTTGAGTACCGGTAAATGCCATCGTAGAAACTATTTTGCCTCTACTTTTAAGTAGATAATACAAGGTTGTATAAATGAACGTTTTACCAGACCCACCTGGACCATCATATAAAAACATTTCTCACTATTATTATTTGTTGTTGTTATTAAAATAGTATCAACAATTTCTTTTTGTTCTGTATGTAATTGTTCATATCGTCGCATACCTATTGATGTATCTTCTTCAATCTGTTCTTCATTATTTATTTCTTGTTCCTCTATTTCTTGTTCCATTTCAGGAAAATTAGCAATATTTGATCCTTCTTTTTGAAGTAAATTAATAATATGATTATAAACTTTTTTCATTCCTATTATAGATCCAAATCGTCTTATATAATCTTCTGACATATCTTTTTTAAACTCATCCCATAACTTTTTCGGATGAACTGATTGACAATGAATTAAAATTCGTACGAATAAATTTCGAAGTCGTCTTGGCATCATCCAAACTTTTGCTTCATTCATTACACGATACCATTCATCATCATCTTCTATAAGTCCTAATGCTAAACATGCGGCAGTGAAAGTTTGATGTATTTCGTTATTAACTGTTTTTTAATTCTTGAAAACTTGTAATTCCTTTAACATGTAGTAAAAGTATACGTAAATGAAACAATTCTATCTGAGACGGGCTGATGGTATACATACGACCAATACAATTAAAGTATCTTTGACGTCTCTCTCAGCGATTAATAATTCTGCCATTAATTTTAATTTTTTTAAATACATAATGAAATGGAATGTCACTATATAAATATTGTTTTGCTTCTTCATCTCGAGCATTTAATTCAAAATAATTTAATAACATTATTACTCGTTCTACAGCAGGTCTTATCGTATCATTATTAATATTATCATCGATTATTACATTATGTTCATTTGGTAAATGAATTAGTAAACGAAATATAGCGTGATTTTTTTCTTGCAAAGGTTTACTTAAAATACGCCAAGATGCTTCCACGGGTCCAACACACCAAGCTTCAATAAAATCTTGAATTTCATCATGATTTATAGTTTTATCTACATTTTCTCCAATAACTACGGATGCAGAATCATGAGCTTTATAAATATATTTATATAAATATTTTACAGATCGTATACTCGAAACTATTTCAACATTAATATGACTATTGAATAAAAGTAAGAGCGTCGGATTAAATGGAACAACATATCGATTATCAACAACATATCGTCCAGGTCTTTCGTATAGCAATCTATTATTTCTTCAATGATATTGCGGATAACCATCTTCATCCATAATTGTTTCAGATTGAAATGGTTTTGGAAAATGTTTCGAGCATTTATTATTTATCAAACATCAATCTCCACATGGTCCATGAATCATATGTTTCATTACAATATTATGTAAACTTTTATTTTCATTAGAATCAGGAATTTCTGCAGAAATAAATTTATCAACTATTTCAGCATTTGCTATTTTATAATTCTGTTTTAAGGTAATCAACAAATGTATATGTGGCAATCCACGTTTTTGAAATTCTATTACATAAACACATGCCAAAACATCACCAAAAATTTTTTGTCTAACAATAATATCGATTAAATCTTTTTTTATATTAAATACTCGAGCACATATATCTGGTCTATTTGCAGGTTGTTGATTTGGAAGTAAATTTTCTTTAATTTCGCGCCAATTTGGATTACAAGTCATAGTAACAAAGACATTTGGTTTTCCATATTTCCGAACAATAGCCATCGCATCTTGATAATGTTGCAACATATTACGCGATGAGCCTACAAATGTCGATGGAAGTATAATCATTTTTCCAATATGAGCATTATTATTACTGGCGGTGTTTGCTAAATAATCAATTAATCCTTGAAAATTATCAGCTCGTAATTGTTTGTGATTCTGTTTACAATAATTAATTCGATCTTTTTCAATTTTTATATAACTATCAACAAGCCATTGTTGAAATAATCGTATTCCCATAATGAAAATATTAAAATTATCACATATAGCTATGCGATATTTTACATATGCAGCTCCACTTACTCGTTTATTACAATTCTTACGTTATAAATTATCATACCATCCTTGATTACCATATGGATAGAATAATGGATAAATCCATGGTTCTACATTTGGATTCATTGTATTGACTTGTTGTAATGTTTTATTATTTTTGTTATATATTGTTACATAAGTTTCCGGAATTTCACCATTTGCCGTAGTAGAAAAAATAGCTGCAACTTCATTTACTCTTTGCACATTATATGTATCGGCCACGATCAATGCCTTTCTTTGTCAAAAATCCCAATTGTAACTCACATATATTATTATTTTCAGTTATTTGTTGTTGCATTTGAATTCATGCATCATTCGATATGATTCTGCAAAGATATTATTCGTACGCATTGTATTATCTATTGAATTTAAAATTTCTTTATCAAGATTAGAATTTCGATGTAACCGACACACTGTCGCTTCATTATTATCCACAATAAAAAGTTGACCATAACTTGGCATTTCATTAGATGAAGGATACAATACAGTATTAATTTGATAATAAATTTGTCCTTGAATTTTAAAACAATAAGGTCCACGTCTTTGCGCTAAAATCTGATATGCTTGCATTAAACGACGCGAATAAAAATATGTTATTGTAACCACGAATACGATTATAAAAATGATTTGATTTTGAATGATTTCCAATAAATAATTCATAAAGTTCATACGGAGGTTGTGATAAAGAGTCTAACATAACAGAACCATGACTGCAACAATTAAATGAATTACCCTTATTAGCTACATTTTCAGAATTAAAATGTTTTGCACCACAATGTACACAACATATATTCATTTTTCCTATGTAATACTCTATGATATTTTGTAATTGAGTAGTATAAGATGTATTAATATTTACAAATCCTTTTTTTAAAGCTCGAACTTTTTCATTACGATTTGCATCTTTACTTTTATCAATTATATTGTGTATACTATTTGATGTGCTAGGTATAGAGAAAGTAATATTGTTATTTAATAAAGTTTTTGTAGTTGAATTGTGAGCATTTCTAATTAAATCAGTATCATCAGTAGGATATATAGGCGGGTTCTAACTCAGGTCCTCTCAGGGGAGGTGAGGCTTCGCGGGGATTACGGTGGCGCGGGGGAATGACGTCACGCGGGATGGAGGGGATTTCGGAGGCGGCGCGTATTAATGTTTTATCGCAATATTATATTACATGCCCGGTTGATAAAATATTTATAAACAATATAAACAGCGGTATTCCTTAAGCAATATTGTATTACATATCCTAACGTGTTGGAACATGTTTTTGCAAAACAAAATGGCTCTCGCGGTACATCCCCACCCCCACCCCCCACCCCTCGCCCTTAATATAGGTACCTACCTCCACCCCCACCCCCGATATAAGTAGTTCTAGATTTTTTTCCGTTCGATGTATTCTTATCTCTCTCTCATTGAATTACGCAGCATGCGAATTTATAAACAATATAAACAAACAATATAAACACCTTCCAGAATCGTCTTCCGCGATTTTTTCTCGGAAGAATTTTTAACGTATCAGCGCCGTTCGGCTGCTTTGTACCCTTGCTTCCGCCGCTCGAATATCAGCGCCGATGTTCGGTCGCTTTGCGCTTTCGCGGTACACCCTCACCTCCGATATAAATAATTCTAGATTTTTTCGTTCGACGTATCCTTATCTCTCTTTCTTTCCTAGTGTTTGCTCTCTCATGATAACTCTCTCGCAAGGAGCATGAAAGCTGGGATGGGCAAACGCAAAGAAAGTACACCATGATATAGTAAACTTAAAACTCTTTATTCATGTTTTTATATATTTTCTTGTCTTACATATTATATGAACTAAAAGCTAAAGCCGCCAGCTCGCAATCGACGAGTTGATGCTTGTTGAAAGCGTCACTCGCGCGTATTACATTTGATACTTTTTTAGGATCCGTTACAGTGGACGCGATATTGGAGAATTGCGTAAATTTGACATCGACTGTTTGGATAATTTTATCTAATCGATCAAAAGTTACATCTATGCATTGATCGAGATCGAACATACGGTGTAACGTCGATTCGACCATCATCATGCATACGTTTGAAGATTAGAGACTTATGAGTTTAGCGTTGTTAATTGTACGAACTCGCACTGTTAGCGGTCCAACGCTTATAAAATTGTAGATGTCGTGAGAGTCGTTCCGAAGGAGATTTAAAATATTGCGACGTTGCTCGCAGAGTCCCTTCCACGTATCGAAAGATAATATCAGTTCCTTTCCCCGATGATCTCCTATGACAATCTCCACGTAACTCGGCGGACCCACGTTGATACCAATTTCGAGGAATTTGAATTCCGTAGCTGTCAATGCGTATCGTCTGCCTAATACTACGAACCGCACGATGCTCCGATGAAATGCTACGGGAAAAATTAAAATTAAGTAATACTAATAATACAATTTGTAAAAATAGAAAAATAGAAAAAATGTTAAACGAAACTTACTCGTCGTATTTGTTCTCAAACGATGGAGTTTTATCACGACTCGTAATTATTCACGTGTCTTCCGATGCCACTGCTGCTTCTTTCAACGTAGTACATTTCTCTGGGAGGTTATGAAAAGTGAATCCACGGGCGGTTAACACGACACTGGTCGTACAGGAATTAATCGGTTATACCCGACGCTCATCTACCAAAAGTATAATGTAGTAGTGGGGGATCAATGCTTCTAACGCATTGGAATTTAGAAGAAGGGGGAGGCGGCGCTCGAACAAAAGAATTCTTAGAAACGCAAGCAAAGGATTAGGGTGAGGAAATAAGAGATAACGCATATTAATGTTTACATATTTTATTTTTCTCGCAATTCTTTCTGGCGTCGCGACCACCAGTTAAATATTTTAAATACATTTTGTAATGGCGCAATTCTTAACATGTTTTCCATATCGCATACTATTCGTATCATCTAATTTATTTAGAGCATCGATATCTTCGTAATCCGCATCCAAGGTTTCAATAATATAGCCGTTCCCCGCATCGTCTAGTATATCGGCCAGCCATTTTCGCTTTCAAGTCCTTTAACGTACACGACAGACGATTCTTCTTCCTCTTCTTCTTCGTGTATCGTACCAACGATAGCTGTTGTAATCACACGCTTAGCCAAACCATACGGAACGTTTCCGTCTTCCCATTGTAATCCGTGATGATTTCTAATCAACCATGAGACTTGACATCGCTCAGATTTTGTAAGCACGCTCCACGGTACGGGACTTGCGAAAAAGTAATGCGATAGAACATCAAGAGACACGGTAGTGTCTTGAAGTCGAGTCATCATCACTCAGACGCAAGACACACCGTATATCTTTACGCGAATGGCTAAGTTGCGAGTAATGCATATTATCGGTTCTCAATAACCGCTGAATCGATCAAATTCTTATTACATTTAATCAATTGCTTGGGTTCGATTTATATAAGGAAAGTGTCTTTATTTTTGCTCTATTGTTGCTCTATAAGCAGAAAATATAACGATGCAAAGTTTCAATGTGAAACTTTTTAATTAAGAAACGTCACCGTCTTGGTCATGGCTAGCTATACTACATTTTTTACATATTTTTCTTGTACGGTTCGCACGGACGTTTGACGAAAGAGGCGCTGTGTTCTCGTGACGATGAGAGATGTATAATTTTTTTATCATGCGAGAAATTACCGACTGTAATTGGAAATGAATTGATCGGTACATAATATACTTTCCGATTCACGCATGATGCGCATGAAGTGACAGAAAATGTATAGTTCATGTCACGCATATTATACATTTTTCTGTCATTTATGCGCCTCATGTGTGAATCGGGAAAGTAATACCTATAGATCAATTATTTGAATCGACCATGCATATCGAATGTAATACTTATCCCAATAATTGCTACCTATGTATCGATTAATTTATTGCAATTGCAATCACTCAGGTAGCACGCACACGTCATTTTAACGTTTCAAATTGGTCATTCACTGACTATTCTTGACGTCACGAATTGACGTAAAAGTGACGATCTAATGTCACAGATTCCTGACATCATGACATGTACCGCATTTTGACGTCTTTCTCTTAGCATAATAATATATTTAATAATGTTGTCGAATAAAGCACTCTCTAAAAGTGAATCAGTGTATATCACTGAAAAACAGTAAATAATCACTGATTACAGTAATTATAAGTACAGCGCTGTAAATCAGTGATATTTTATAGAAAGAATCAGTTAATAATTTTGACTGTTTCAGTAATATCTCAGTAATATTTCTTTCGTTATTGCCAGTAACATTAAACTTTTCAATTCATCTCTCTATTTCATAAATATAATATAATAAATATAAAAATATAATATATAATAAATATAAATATAAATATATAAATATATAAATATAAATATTATATAAATATATGTATATAAGTAGTGATTACTAAGGGGGTTCTAACTCAGGTCCTCTCAGAGGGGGTAAGGCGCGAGGGGAACCGCGGTGCGGGAGGAGTCGCGGACGTCACGCGCGGGGAAGGAGAACCGCGGCGCGCGGTGGGTGACGTCACCCGCGGGGAAACGGGATCCGCGGCGCGGCGATGGACGAGGGGTGTCCGCGAGGTGAAGGNTATTTTTTGATTGGTACCATAAACCAACATTTTCCAGCAGATATCTGAATTTCCTTTCACAGCATCCTGGTTGCCAAAAAAAAGGCACAATAATTAGCCTAGTGGACAGAGCTTTTATTTTGGCACATCCGATTTTTCTCCAAAAGAATATTAAGCTCATTATTGAGATCCTACTCAAAAATGGTTATCCTCTCAAACTTATTTTTGACACAATTAACCATAGACTCCACTCTTCGACACGAAAATCTACGTCTAAATTTGCAATAGAAAATGAAACACCATCATATTTTCACGGTTCCTTTCCTACCGTCATTAACGGATAATTTAAGATACAACCTGAAAGACACGAATACCACGCTATCATACTATAGCCTAAAAAAACTTAATGCAATCATTAGATCTCATAAGGACGTTATCCCGAAAAGATTCTAACAAAAATGTCGTATACAAAATCGAATGCGATAATTGTGACGCAACTTATGTCGGACAGACAAGTAGGAAGCTAGGTACAAGGATTAACGAACATAAGAAACACATAAATAGATGTACAACTAATAAGTCGGTTATTACCGAGCACAGGTTGAATTTCGATCACGAATTTAAATGGGATGACGTGAAAATATTAAACAAAGAATCTTTTTATAACAAAAGATTAATTTCAGAAATGATATGCATTAAACGACAGCATAACGGCTTAAATTTACAGACGGATACAGTGTTTTCCAGATATTTACAATGATATAATAAACAAACTTCCCAATGTCTGAGGTCAACACAGAATTTTTAAACGACTAACAGTTCGTTAGATTTGTCATTTGTAATCTGGCCTTTGTAAGAGAAAGTTATGGTTAAAAGTATTATTAGGATCGTTAACATAATTTTCTCATGGTGGACTCTTAGGATACATGTTTGTTCAATTATGTTCATCGCGGCAATGTAAGTGCATTCATCACAATACTTTCATTTGATAACTTTATATTCGTGAAATGATTCAATTCCTCACAGGTTTGTGACCGTTTTTTTTTTTTGTTCATGATTGAGTTTAATTGATCTAATTACTAAACTGTCAGGAATTGGATTGTTACTTGACCATTTATCCATAGTTTTATGAGATAGTTTGACCATCATTGTTTTACATTATTGACTTGTTACTTTCACTATCTACATTTGATTATCATTAATTTTCACCATCCACTTTCATTTAATCACTATTTTAAACTAATTAGTTATTTATACATTGTTAAATTATCTACACATTTTTGAGCACTTGCAATTCGAGGAGACAAGTCATTAATTTTTTTGCGGTCTTACAGATTTCCTTGGGAGTACGCTCAAATTTGGGCCAATTAACCTAAATAAGAGTAGATTTGTTTCACAAGGATATGTCTGCCGACCGTTTGAGTTGATGATGAGCATCACCTCGTTTGGAGCCATCCACTTTAAGGTCTATAAGCCATTTACAATATGATAGGCACAACAGATGCGATTGGAGTCTCATCACCTTAAGATCACTTCCAGCTTGCATCTCTCTACGTAAAAAGCCTTATGACTTCTAGATATGCGAATTTTCTAACACTTCATCTCGATTATCATTCCTTTTTTATATTTTCTTTTTCAAAAAACCTGCGCTGAAGAGGACTTAAAAATAAGTCGAAACGTCCGCACATGTCATCAAAAATTTTTATAATTGTCTGTATCAAAATTATATATCAATCTTGTAATTATGATTCACTAATACACATATATATTTAACAATCTTTAATAATCGTCAGCTCTCTATGCCTTATTGACCACTTTACGTTTTGAATTTAAAGAGGGCTTTATTATCATTTTCTGTTATAAACTTTTATAACTTACCGTACCCAAAATCTGTCATTAAATTGGTCAATGTTCATTCTTATTCAATTTGACCACTAATCATGTACATGGAAAAGAGACAACAATGCGATATATATCGACTTAAATTTAATTATTAAACAATTACTTATGTCAAAATAAATTTGTTTAATTTTTAAGTTAAAATTTAATAGTTAATATTAATTAACTTTATTATTTATTTAAAAAAATAATTTTAATTTCTGTTAAAATTCTTTTAAAATAAAAATTTAAAGCAAAAATATAGAAATATTAATATTATTTGTTAATGGCAAGTGCGTGGGATCATTTGGCGACAATTTTTTCTTCAAAAATATCGAGAAAAGTTATGATTTTTGTATGTTTCTAGTTTTTGCTACCATGTATCTTTGCAACAATAAGCTTTAAATTAAAATTTTATTAAAGTAAACTCTACTTGAAATTAATAAAAGAATGTGATTTTGTTAATAATTTATTTCCATAAGATTTAGATTGTGAAAAAACCTTTATTTTTACTCAATTATAACTCGAAAATTATTGGTATCTTGAAGTTTTTACTGAAAAAAATCGATGATATATGTAACTTAGTTTAGTACAATTAATGTTTTTCTAATGTATGTTAATAATTAAAATAAAATTCTTATTTATAATTAAAATTCTTTAATATATATTATATGTGTACTTTTTATAATAATTTGAAAATTTAATAGAATGATACATAAATGTTATTAGGATGATTACATAAATGTTATTCTTTAATTTAAAAAATTAAAATTGAAATTATTTATTTAATTTTAATTAATTAATTAATTTTATCATTTTTTATTATTATTATAACATAATCATATGTCATATATTAATTTGTTTTGTTTCATTAATTAAGTATTTCTATATAAACATAATTTTTTATTTTTTTGTTCGCATTATTATCTTTTAAATAAACTTTCAACGAATCCCAAGAACGAACTCGTGAAAATGCGATATACAGTTGTCCATGACTGAAAATATCTTTTCGAAGATCAATTGCAATTTTATCGAAAGTCTGTCCTTGTGATATTTATGGTCATAGCAAATGTCAATTTTACTGGAAATTGTTTTCTTCTGAATGTAAATGGATATATATTTTCGCAATACAAAGTGATACGATTAAGAAAAACAATTTCTCCAATTTTATTACCTGTTAAAATTTCACAACGCAGTAAATTATTATCTAAATCTAAAATTAATAATCTTGTATCATTACATAAACCTTCATTGATACTAAGATTTCTAATGACAATAGTGTATTTTCTTGAATGTAATTTATATGGTGGAAGACATGTTGGATTTAAAGAGTTGAGATATTCTATCGGAATTGCTTCATATATGTCTTGATTATCTCCAGTTGTTTCAAGAGTATACTTGTATAAACTCTTTCTGTCGTTTCATCCAATAAATTTACTACTTTTTCGTTTATTTCTTCAACATCGACATTTCTTGCAGATAATATAACGTAATTAGTCATAATTTGATATTGTTTACGTTTTATAATATCTTCATACATGTCTTTAACTATGTTCGAATTTGCATTTGCTATACATTTTTCTGAAATAAAAATATTTTCTAAATGATCATTTAAAGAACCATTACCTAAATTTAGTAAAAATTGTGTAAATTCTTTTTCCTGTGGTAAAGTTCTCATATTTTGTGTCAATGAAAATATCTTAAATTGCTTCCAAAGAATACTAAATTTTATCGATAATTTTATAATTTCATAACGCGTCGCTTTTTCTTTAATGAGTAATAATTGTCTGAAATCCCCACAAGAAGAACAACTTCAAAATTTTATCACCAAAATATGAATCATTAGCATTATATCACGTAATGTTCGATCCATTATTTCTAATACATAGCGTGGTGTCATAGGGGCTTCTATAATGAAAACATCTACAAGTTTTAAATTTTTAGCTTCTTAGATTGAACTTTAATGTTCGATGTAGAATCGCTGAAAAGAGGTACAGATAACCCAAAAACTTTGTGTATTGTTTTTCCATTTGGAAGTAATGTTGAGTACCGGTAAATGCCATCGTAGAAACTATTTTGCCTCTACTTTTAAGTAGATAATACAAGGTTGTATAAATGAACGTTTTACCAGACCCACCTGGACCATCATATAAAAACATTTCTCACTATTATTATTTGTTGTTGTTATTAAAATAGTATCAACAATTTCTTTTTGTTCTGTATGTAATTGTTCATATCGTCGCATACCTATTGATGTATCTTCTTCAATCTGTTCTTCATTATTTATTTCTTGTTCCTCTATTTCTTGTTCCATTTCAGGAAAATTAGCAATATTTGATCCTTCTTTTTGAAGTAAATTAATAATATGATTATAAACTTTTTTCATTCCTATTATAGATCCAAATCGTCTTATATAATCTTCTGACATATCTTTTTTAAACTCATCCCATAACTTTTTCGGATGAACTGATTGACAATGAATTAAAATTCGTACGAATAAATTTCGAAGTCGTCTTGGCATCATCCAAACTTTTGCTTCATTCATTACACGATACCATTCATCATCATCTTCTATAAGTCCTAATGCTAAACATGCGGCAGTGAAAGTTTGATGTATTTCGTTATTAACTGTTTTTTAATTCTTGAAAACTTGTAATTCCTTTAACATGTAGTAAAAGTATACGTAAATGAAACAATTCTATCTGAGACGGGCTGATGGTATACATACGACCAATACAATTAAAGTATCTTTGACGTCTCTCTCAGCGATTAATAATTCTGCCATTAATTTTAATTTTTTTAAATACATAATGAAATGGAATGTCACTATATAAATATTGTTTTGCTTCTTCATCTCGAGCATTTAATTCAAAATAATTTAATAACATTATTACTCGTTCTACAGCAGGTCTTATCGTATCATTATTAATATTATCATCGATTATTACATTATGTTCATTTGGTAAATGAATTAGTAAACGAAATATAGCGTGATTTTTTTCTTGCAAAGGTTTACTTAAAATACGCCAAGATGCTTCCACGGGTCCAACACACCAAGCTTCAATAAAATCTTGAATTTCATCATGATTTATAGTTTTATCTACATTTTCTCCAATAACTACGGATGCAGAATCATGAGCTTTATAAATATATTTATATAAATATTTTACAGATCGTATACTCGAAACTATTTCAACATTAATATGACTATTGAATAAAAGTAAGAGCGTCGGATTAAATGGAACAACATATCGATTATCAAACAACATATCGTCCAGGTCTTTCGTATAGCAATCTATTATTTCTTCAATGATATTGCGGATAACCATCTTCATCCATAATTGTTTCAGATTGAAATGGTTTTGGAAAATGTTTCGAGCATTTATTATTTATCAAACATCAATCTCCACATGGTCCATGAATCATATGTTTCATTACAATATTATGTAAACTTTTATTTCATTAGAATCAGGAATTTCTGCAGAAATAAATTTATCAACTATTTCAGCATTTGCTATTTTATAATTCTGTTTTAAGGTAATCAACAAATGTATATGTGGCAATCCACGTTTTTGAAATTCTATTACATAAACACATGCCAAAACATCACCAAAAATTTTTTGTCTAACAATAATATCGATTAAATCTTTTTTTATATTAAATACTCGAGCACATATATCTGGTCTATTTGCAGGTTGTTGATTTGGAAGTAAATTTTCTTTAATTTCGCGCCAATTTGGATTACAAGTCATAGTAACAAAGACATTTGGTTTTCCATATTTCCGAACAATAGCCATCGCATCTTGATAATGTTGCAACATATTACGCGATGAGCCTACAAATGTCGATGGAAGTATAATCATTTTTCCAATATGAGCATTATTATTACTGGCGGTGTTTGCTAAATAATCAATTAATCCTTGAAAATTATCAGCTCGTAATTGTTTGTGATTCTGTTTACAATAATTAATTCGATCTTTTTCAATTTTTATATAACTATCAACAAGCCATTGTTGAAATAATCGTATTCCCATAATGAAAATATTAAAATTATCACATATAGCTATGCGATATTTTACATATGCAGCTCCACTTACTCGTTTATTACAATTCTTACGTTATAAATTATCATACCATCCTTGATTACCATATGGATAGAATAATGGATAAATCCATGGTTCTACATTTGGATTCATTGTATTGACTTGTTGTAATGTTTTATTATTTTTGTTATATATTGTTACATAAGTTTCCGGAATTTCACCATTTGCCGTAGTAGAAAAAATAGCTGCAACTTCATTTACTCTTTGCACATTATATGTATCGGCCACGATCAATGCCTTTCTTTGTCAAAAATCCCAATTGTAACTCACATATATTATTATTTTCAGTTATTTGTTGTTGCATTTGAATTCATGCATCATTCGATATGATTCTGCAAAGATATTATTCGTACGCATTGTATTATCTATTGAATTTAAAATTTCTTTATCAAGATTAGAATTTCGATGTAACCGACACACTGTCGCTTCATTATTATCCACAATAAAAAGTTGACCATAACTTGGCATTTCATTAGATGAAGGATACAATACAGTATTAATTTGATAATAAATTTGTCCTTGAATTTTAAAACAATAAGGTCCACGTCTTTGCGCTAAAATCTGATATGCTTGCATTAAACGACGCGAATAAAAATATGTTATTGTAACCACGAATACGATTATAAAAATGATTTGATTTTGAATGATTTCCAATAAATAATTCATAAAGTTCATACGGAGGTTGTGATAAAGAGTCTAACATAACAGAACCATGACTGCAACAATTAAATGAATTACCCTTATTAGCTACATTTTCAGAATTAAAATGTTTTGCACCACAATGTACACAACATATATTCATTTTTCCTATGTAATACTCTATGATATTTTGTAATTGAGTAGTATAAGATGTATTAATATTTACAAATCCTTTTTTTAAAGCTCGAACTTTTTCATTACGATTTGCATCTTTACTTTTATCAATTATATTGTGTATACTATTTGATGTGCTAGGTATAGAGAAAGTAATATTGTTATTTAATAAAGTTTTTGTAGTTGAATTGTGAGCATTTCTAATTAAATCAGTATCATCAGTAGGATATATAGGCGGGTTCTAACTCAGGTCCTCTCAGGGGAGGTGAGGCTTCGCGGGGATTACGGTGGCGCGGGGGAATGACGTCACGCGGATGGAGGGGATTTCGGAGGCGGCGCGTATTAATGTTTTATCGCAATATTATATTACATGCCCGGTTGATAAAATATTTATAAACAATATAAACAGCGGTATTCCTTAAGCAATATTGTATTACATATCCTAACGTGTTGGAACATGTTTTTGCAAAACAAATGGCTCTCGCGGTACATCCCCACCCCCACCCCCCACCCCTCGCCCTTAATATAGGTACCTACCTCCACCCCCACCCCCGATATAAGTAGTTCTAGATTTTTTTCCGTTCGATGTATTCTTATCTCTCTCTCATTGAATTACGCAGCATGCGAATTTATAAACAATATAAACAAACAATATAAACACCTTCCAGAATCGTCTTCCGCGATTTTTTCTCGGAAGAATTTTTAACGTATCAGCGCCGTTCGGCTGCTTTGTACCCTTGCTTCCGCCGCTCGAATATCAGCGCCGATGTTCGGTCGCTTTGCGCTTTCGCGGTACACCCCTTACCTCCGATATAAATAATTCTAGATTTTTTCGTTCGACGTATCCTTATCTCTCTTTCTTTCCTAGTGTTTGCTCTCTCATGATAACTCTCTCGCAAGGAGCATGAAAGCTGGGATGGGCAAACGCAAAGAAAGTACACCATGATATAGTAAACTTAAAACTCTTTATTCATGTTTTTATATATTTTCTTGTCTTACATATTATATGAACTAAAAGCTAAAGCCGCCAGCTCGCAATCGACGAGTTGATGCTTGTTGAAAGCGTCACTCGCGCGTATTACATTTGATACTTTTTTAGGATCCGTTACAGTGGACGCGATATTGGAGAATTGCGTAAATTTGACATCGACTGTTTGGATAATTTTATCTAATCGATCAAAAGTTACATCTATGCATTGATCGAGATCGAACATACGGTGTAACGTCGATTCGACCATCATCATGCATACGTTTGAAGATTAGAGACTTATGAGTTTAGCGTTGTTAATTGTACGAACTCGCACTGTTAGCGGTCCAACGCTTATAAAATTGTAGATGTCGTGAGAGTCGTTCCGAAGGAGATTTAAAATATTGCGACGTTGCTCGCAGAGTCCCTTCCACGTATCGAAAGATAATATCAGTTCCTTTCCCCGATGATCTCCTATGACAATCTCCACGTAACTCGGCGGACCCACGTTGATACCAATTTCGAGGAATTTGAATTCCGTAGCTGTCAATGCGTATCGTCTGCCTAATACTACGAACCGCACGATGCTCCGATGAAATGCTACGGGAAAAATTAAAATTAAGTAATACTAATAATACAATTTGTAAAAATAGAAAAATAGAAAAAATGTTAAACGAAACTTACTCGTCGTATTTGTTCTCAAACGATGGAGTTTTATCACGACTCGTAATTATTCACGTGTCTTCCGATGCCACTGCTGCTTCTTTCAACGTAGTACATTTCTCTGGGAGGTTATGAAAAGTGAATCCACGGGCGGTTAACACGACACTGGTCGTACAGGAATTAATCGGTTATACCCGACGCTCATCTACCAAAAGTATAATGTAGTAGTGGGGGATCAATGCTTCTAACGCATTGGAATTTAGAAGAAGGGGGAGGCGGCGCTCGAACAAAAGAATTCTTAGAAACGCAAGCAAAGGATTAGGGTGAGGAAATAAGAGATAACGCATATTAATGTTTACATATTTTATTTTTCTCGCAATTCTTTCTGGCGTCGCGACCACCAGTTAAATATTTTAAATACATTTTGTAATGCGCAATTCTTAACATGTTTTCCATATCGCATACTATTCGTATCATCTAATTTATTTAGAGCATCGATATCTTCGTAATCCGCATCCAAGGTTTCAATAATATAGCCGTTCCCCGCATCGTCTAGTATATCGGCCAGCCATTTTCGCTTTCAAGTCCTTTAACGTACACGACAGACGATTCTTCTTCCTCTTCTTCTTCGTGTATCGTACCAACGATAGCTGTTGTAATCACACGCTTAGCCAAACCATACGGAACGTTTCCGTCTTCCCATTGTAATCCGTGATGATTTCTAATCAACCATGAGACTTGACATCGCTCAGATTTTGTAAGCACGCTCCACGGTACGGGACTTGCGAAAAAGTAATGCGATAGAACATCAAGAGACACGGTAGTGTCTTGAAGTCGAGTCATCATCACTCAGACGCAAGACACACCGTATATCTTTACGCGAATGGCTAAGTTGCGAGTAATGCATATTATCGGTTCTCAATAACCGCTGAATCGATCAAATTCTTATTACATTTAATCAATTGCTTGGGTTCGATTTATATAAGGAAAGTGTCTTTATTTTTGCTCTATTGTTGCTCTATAAGCAGAAATATAACGATGCAAAGTTTCAATGTGAAACTTTTTAATTAAGAAACGTCACCGTCTTGGTCATGGCTAGCTATACTACATTTTTTACATATTTTTCTTGTACGGTTCGCACGTTTGACGAAAGAGGCGCTGTGTTCTCGTGACGATGAGAGATGTATAATTTTTTTATCATGCGAGAAATTACCGACTGTAATTGGAATGAATTGATCGGTACATAATATACTTTCCGATTCACGCATGATGCGCATGAAGTGACAGAAAATGTATAGTTCATGTCACGCATATTATACATTTTCTGTCACTTTATGCGCCTCATGTGTGAATCGGAAAGTAATACCTATAGATCAATTATTTGAATCGACCATGCATATCGAATGTAATACTTATCCCAATAATTGCTACCTATGTATCGATTAATTTATTGCAATTGCAATCACTCAGGTAGCACGCACACGTCATTTTAACGTTTCAAATTGGTCATTCACTGACTATTCTTGACGTCACGAATTGACGTAAAAGTGACGATCTAATGTCACAGATTCCTGACATCATGACATGTACCGCATTTTGACGTCTTTCTCTTAGCATAATAATATATTTAATAATGTTGTCGAATAAAGCACTCTCTAAAAGTGAATCAGTGTATTATCACTGAAAAACAGTAAATAATCACTGATTACAGTAATTATAAGTACAGCGCTGTAAATCAGTGATATTTTATAGAAAGAATCAGTTAATAATTTTGACTGTTTCAGTAATATCTCAGTAATATTTCTTTCGTTATTGCCAGTAACATTAAACTTTTCAATTCATCTCTCTATTTCATAAATATAATATAATAAATATAAAAATATAATATATAATAAATATAAATATAAATATATAAATATATAAATATAAATATATATAAATATATGTATATAAGTAGTGATACTAAGGGGGTTCTAACTCAGGTCCTCTCAGAGGGGGTAAGGCGCGAGGGGAACCGCGGTGCGGGAGGAGTCGCGGACGTCACGCGCGGGGAAGGAGGAACCGCGGCGCGCGGTGGGTGACGTCACCCGCGGGGAAACGGGATCCGCGGCGCGAGCGATGGACGAGGGGGTCCGCGAGGTGAAGGGGATCCGCGGCGCGAGAGATGGACGAGGGGGTCCGCACAGTGAAGGGGGATCCGCGGCGCGAGCGATGGGCGAGGGGGTCCGCGAGGTGAAGGGGATTCGCGGCGCGAGCGATGTGCGAGGGGGATCGTGCAGTGAAGGGGGATCCGCGGCGCGACCGATGGGCGAGGAGGTCCGCGAGGTGAAGGGGATCCGCGGCGCGAGCGATGGGCGAGGGGGTCCGCGAGGTGAAGGGGATCCGCGGCGCGAGCGATGGACGAGGGGGTCCGCGCAGTAAAGGGGGATCCGCGGCGCGAGCGATGGGCGAGGGGGTCCGCGAGGTGAAAGGGATCCGCGGCGCGAGCGATGGACGAGGGGGTCCGCGCAGTGAAGGGGAATCCGCGGCGCGACCGATGGTGGTGTGAGAAGGACAGCGCTACGTGTGGGAAAAGGACAATGCAAAGTGTGTAAAGAGGACAGTGTTACGAGTGCGACAAGGATGGCGTTAACGCGGGACAAGGACGACGTATAGGTGGGAGAAGGACGACGCAAAGGTAAGTGAACAACGAGTATATTCTAAGCGAAAGAGAGAAAACGATAATATTTTAAGACAACGCGTTCGAGAAAGAACAATAGCGCAAGAACAACGCGAGTGAGAGAGAACGCATATGAAAGAGAGAACGATAGCGCCAAGACGACGTGTAGAGAGACAAGAGAGAGAACGATAATATCGCGAGACATACAATTAGTGCGCGCGCGAAAGAGAGAATGATAATACCGCGAAGACAACACGTGCGAGAGAGAACGATAATATCGCGAGACTTACAACTAGCGCAAGAGAGACGCAAGGATGGGGACGCGAGGAGAGGCGCGTAAATAATTAGATTTTTTTCTCAATTAAAATCAAATAAAATTTATTTAAATGTGTACTTTTTGTGTCCTAGCGCGAGAGAGATTACTAATTCTAAGCGCAGGAGAAAGAGATAGACTTACAACTAGCGCGAGACTTATGATTGACGCGTGCAAGAGAGAACGATATCGCGATAACTAGCGCAAGAGAGACGCAAGGATGGGGACGCATGGAGAGGCGCGTAAATAATTAGATTTTTTTTTATGAATATAAAATATATAAAATTTATTAAAAATGTGTATGTGTTAATACAATTGTGTGTGTGTGTGTGTGTGTGCGCGCGCTTAAATTATGATTAATAATAATAATATAATAATAAAAATAATTTGTGGGTGCGGGGGAGTGTAGGGGCCAGAGGAGCCGGGTGAGGGGGCCGCTCCTGTAACAGAAAAAAAATATAAACATATAGTTATAATAAAATTTATAAAAATACTTACATCTGTGCTCCCCATTCCGTACACCATTGGGTGCCCGAATCTCCCCGGGCACCCAAATCTCCTCCTCCATATAGGGCTCTTCCCTGAAGAGCCGCCTTAGGTCGAAAACGTCCTCCTCATTTGGAGGACTCTCCGGGGCGTCACCCCACATAAAGGAGAGGTCGTTTCTCCTCCACCGCTCCGCCCGCACCCATTGCCGGTGCTCTATATTTACAAAGCCGGGTATCCGGACTTCAGATAGGGACTAGAAAATAAAAAATATAAGTATTATGTACAATAGATGTACAATTTTTTATAAGATATTCGCAAAATCAATACTTACATTCCAGTGAAATGCCAGTTTCACTAATAGGACCGCGAGCGTGTCCGAGAAAGCCTGTTTCCACCCCGGGCAATTTTCCATGATATACTCCATTTTTTACAAAATTTTTTATAATATACTGAACTCGCGCACCAGTTAGAACTTTATGAAGCGGCAACGAGATCCCGGCACGAGGTTTTATAGTAGAGATGCCGCATTATCATCATGCCAAAAACGCGTCGTAAGACAAAAGTACATCCGGTCCCATGCAATTCAGCGCGGTATAATATAATATAATACATATTAATATCACGACTTTGCGAGCAGACAAACTTCTCGGTACGAAACTTTAGAATAGGGACGTATCATTATCGCTTTGCCAAAAACACGTCGTAAGACAAAACTATACATGTTCTCATGCAAATTAGCACGATATAATGTAATGCATCAACCGATCAAACGAAAACGAACAGTAATTGAACGACCGTCAAACGGTAATGAACGCTCTTTGAACGGAAACGAACAATCGTCGAACGCTCGTCGAACGGTAATTGAACGCTCTTTGAACGAAAAACGAACGGTAATTGAACGGTCATCGAACGGAAATGAACGCTCATCGAACGCTCGTCAAACGGTCATCGAACGCTCGTCAAACGGTCATCGAACGGTCTTCGAACGGAAATGAATGGTAATTGAACGCTCTTCGAACGGAAATGAACGCTCTTCAAACGGAAATGAACGGTAATTGAACGGTCATCGAACGATAATTGAACGCTCTTCGAACGGAAATGAACGATAATTGAACGGTCATCGAACGGTAATTGAACGCTCATCGAACGATAATTGAACGATCATCGAACGGTAAGTGAACGCTTTTCGAACGGAAATGAACGGTAATTGAACGATCATCGAACGGTAAGTGAACGCTCTTCGAACGGAAATGAACGGTAACTGAACAGTCATCGAACAGAAACGAACGCTCATCGAACGGAAACGAACGGTAATTGAACGCAAAACTATATTCACTTATCAAACAAATATTACAATGTATTACAATGTATCACAATGTAGTATCGAAATACAATATCTGTGGCAGCTGTGTCACGTATGGAAACATGATACTGCGCACATGCATAGATAGGGATGAGGAAAAAAAGAAGAGAATAAGAAAGACGATAAAAATATATCGCATCATCAATTTATTATAAATATGGATTCGAAGAATCATCATCATGATGTTTCAACCACCAATTATAAATTTTAAATACATTTTGTAGAGCGCAATTTTTTACATGATTTTCACAGCGCATAGTATTCTTAACATCTAACTTATTTAAAGAAGCTACATCCTCATAGTCTGCATCCAAAGTTTCGATAATCACATCGTTTCTCGCATCATCGTCCAGTATATCGGCCAACCATTGTCGCTTTTCATGGCCTTTAACGTATACAAGAGGTGACGCATCATCCTCCTCCGTTGCACCCATCACCGCCGTCGTGATTAAACGTTTCGAATTCCAATATGAAACGTGTCCATCATTCCACGATAATCCATGATGTTTTTTAATCAGCCATAAAACCTGACATCTCTCAGATTTTGTGAGCGCGTGCCATAGTACCGGACATGTAAAAATGTAATGAGAAAGTACGGATCCTTTTCTCAAAATCGCAGCTTCCTTCACGACAAAATTTTTCCCAACGATAAATCCTTGCAGATCCACAAACGTTGGCGCAGCCATGATGATAAGATCCGATCGTAGACTGATGTTGATCGTCAAACATCTCAATCTTTTATATTTTTCTTCGTGTGCAATGGGGGGGATATTTGCTGACTTATGTAATTTTGCGGACTACATTGGTCAATGGATTATATTCGACAACCCGATCGTGCAAGATGAGACAATGGGCGATAGGATTCGCAGGTATATTTTCCCTGCACTCAAACTCTATTCTCACATCCACGGTAGCAGTTTTGACAGACTCGTTTTGTCGCGAGCAATCAATGACCGCTAGAGGACCGCAATGTAGAAATTTTGGAATTGTTAATAGCGCGGTGCTGTTATCGCATCCGTAATAAAATGTGTGAAAACGAGAGCACATGTTGAATAGGACGGCAAATCTATTTTTTTCAAAATCTAAATTTAAATCATCGTAGGGATAAAATTCCGAGTTTAAATAGAGTTTAACGTTGGTCAATTTGCAGTCATCGAACAATGTAACATCTTGTGACACTGAATTCTTTTTACCAGTTTGCAGTGCAAAGATCACGTATCGCGGTTTCTCTAGCTGGGAGGCGGCTTTCACGGTCCACGAATGTTTGTTTGGCTATGTAGCAGAGGAAATTCGTATAGATCCCAAGATCGGAAACTCATGTTCAAGTATCGTCCGCTTTCCAACATTCGCAACACTGATAATTTATTAATCTCGTTCAATATTACATGAGGCATACGCCACTGTATCTTGAGTAATTCAATCTCAGCTTCCGACGACGGATGTCCGAATAGACAATTATTATCGTTGCGCGAACGTATCAAAATCAATTCGTGACGAGCGTTAATCACAACGCGTTTATAATCTTCGCAAAATCCCAGCAACATGTTGAGCGGCACGCAAAAGTTGAAATAATTTTTGTCGCCGTTGTACGTCAAATCCCACGATGCATTCTTCAAGTTAATACTTTTCTGGTGCGTTAGAGAGACATAATTTTTGAGCGTCGATGTTATTCCAACATTTCTGTTGCGATCAATCTCTACTCCGTCGAGTTCGTATCGAAGCTCATCAAACATGAATGCGACGCAATTGTTTCCCAATACAACCTTCATTTCATCATTCGCTTTACGCACATTAAACCTTCCCTCGATGTAAAGAAAGCTTTCGCACGGTAACGTGTATAAATCTTGATGTTGTATAGGTATTCGTATCTCATCGCTGTATCCAAGCGTCGTATTGGCGTACGGATTGTACGTATGAGTCTCAATCTTGACGATGCGATCGTCAAAGACTGGCTCACCTTCGATATTCAAAACGACATCAATCATTCTTTTCGTACGATGAATCCCAATGATTTCAAAAATTCACGATTCAACGCGCTCAGCTTCTTTTTAACGGCAATCTTATTACTGTCACCCGATACCGCTCGTCTTATCGCAATAGTATTGTCTCTCGCGTGCTCCGTTCCGTTTTATTCAGCACGAGCATACTATGTTTGTCGCCGCCGTATATGGAATCTTACGGTAATTTCCTCTCCTCGAAAATCGAACAATCGACCTCTTTGATCCACAATACGTATCGTTAAATCCGTAATGCTCCGTACAACGATCGGCAGATAAATGATCTGTGCCGGCGTTTCCGATATCTTATATCCTGGCGGTACGCTCGGTGAAAATTCATGTATCGTGTGTACGCGCATGTCGTTGCTGTACGCACCAGTAGTCACGTTGCATTCTATACGAATAATATTTACGTTTATAATATTAACAGGTTCGTCTGATTCATACCACTTGCGAGGTTGCAATATACGATTCGACGAGAATCCAAGCAAGGATCCTACATTGTCGGGTTTGGTAAAGTTTATTCTGTAGGCGCATTTGATTTCACTCTTTAGCGTACTGTGATTGGCGCGGAGCACTATTGGATATTCCTCATCATAATCGTTTTCACCATCTCTGGAAAGGTGTTCATCTCGCAAAATTGCGCGTTTGAGATAATCATTTATGGCGTGCAATTCGTACGATCCTTCGGGAATCGTAATTTCCTTGTCGTCGTTGCCAAAATAAAATTTATTATTCGAAAAATTTACGTTCGGAATCGTGTGATAAGTTTCAAAATCCGTTAATCCGAGCTCGTAATCGGCATCGGTCAAATCTATAGCGGGGAAATAGCTTACAGCGAGAACGCTGCTTCTGCCAGTCAACGTAAGTGTCAGTGACATGTCGAACGAATACTGAGTCATGACGATGGATTGTCAGGCTTTAAATTGATTGTTTGAAGAAATTTTAAACACAACTGTCCACAGATACTCTGATTATAACTTTGATAAGATGTGTAATTGTATTCAATTTTCACTCGTCCGAAATATCGTACAAGTTCCTTGGGCGGTCGAAGATTTCCAAAACTGTCGAAATATACGACACGATCGTCCCTCTTTGCGTACGCTATCCAATGAGTACTGGGACCATCAACGTCATCCAAATTGACGATACCGCTCTCGTTTCGTCGTACGCCGCTTATCGGTAAATTATTGCGCATGAAAACACCTCTAAAGAAAGGTATACACGTACGTTTCGCAAATTGTTCCAATTGCACATTAGTTGTCGCACCCGTAGGCATTTTTAATGTTTTTTCGACGTTTTTTTTTCTCTTAGACTTTGTTGAGAATCCCTGTCCACGCTTGTACGGAGCGAGATAAAGTCCGCGACCTTCCATAGCGCGATTGTGACGCTGCATCTCTTCCAGCTGACGTTGCGCAGCCTTGCTATCATTTACCGCCTTTGCGATTCCCGCCGCACCGCCGGCCAATGAACCGACAACTCCCAACAACGGTAAAAGTGGTAAAATACCACCATGTTTCGCTACTGGAAGTATTCGTTTCTTCCTCCTCTTTGTCGTCGATGACTTTTTCATCCCCATGCCGAGTTTTGTCTTTGTCTTCATTGCCGCCCAAACAGTCGTAGCGGCTGCTCTTTCACCGAGAGTCGAATCCCTCGCGGTAATGCGTTCTCGCGCTCTTGTAGCTAGTATGCGATCAGCGATGTGACGTTGGTCGAGGTCGTTGCTTCGCGCGTAAGCAATGTCGTGTTCACGACACGCCGGGTCCAATGGATTGATGCCTCGATCACCTCTAGCCAAACGTTTCTCTAATCGAGTTCCCGGCCCGCAAAACTGATAACCAGGAATATGTAATTCGATGGGAAGCGCGTTTATCGCACGATTTAAGAGGCCGCTGCCTTTTACAATTCTCGCTGACATACGTCGCAATCTTTTATCAACAGTGGTGGACCGTCAATGTGTGTTCGCTGCCACGGCTGGTTGTAATGTCGCATGCACGAACGATATTGTCGGATCAGCCTTTATATATTCTGGAAGCTTGTCCCACAATCGTTCCACGTAATCACCAAAATTTTGAAGTAATAAAATCTTTGGGATATACTACAGTTGTTTGGCGGTAAGCCCGAGAATGTCTCTCTCATCCGACAGAAGCAGAAACATTTTTGATACTGAGCGGTTTCGAGTCGAGACACTTCTATAAATAGGTCTCCCTCGCGATCATTCGCAAAATTGATTCGAAAGAGAAAACATGCGGTTCGTGCGACAAGTGCGGGTAATCAAAGTATCAAATTTCAACGATAGACTAATATCGGAGAAAAAAGTACGCAAGCATGGAAACATGCTGCCGACTACTATACACGGTATCGTTTGCGGCCCTTCAAACTGCGGTAAGACAAACGTGTTGATTAGTTTGATAGAAAGTCCACGGTGTACGTTTCGAGAACGTGTACGTATACTCGAAATCGCTTCAACAGCCGAAATACACTTCTTGGAAAATTTACTAGCACCTATAGATGAAATCGGCTACTTTACATTCTCTAATAACAGCGATGTCATTCCACCGAATGAGGCGCTTCCGAATTCCATCTTTATCTTTGATGACGTGGCATGCGACAAGCAGGATACGATAAGAGAGTACTTTGCAATGGGTCGACACTCGAGCGTTGATTGTTTCTATCTTTGTCAGACGTACGCCAAGATACCTAAGCATCTTATACGCGACAACGCGAACCTGCTGATCCTGTTTAAACAAGACGGCACAAACTTGAAACATGTGTACAACGATCACGTGAATACCGATATGTCTTACGACGATTTCCGTGCATTGTGTCAGAAATGTTGGCAACGTAAATATGGCTTCGTAGTCATTGATAAAGATAGTACGTTGATCAATGGACGATATAGAAGGGGATTTAATGATTTCGCGATACCGTAAAGCGATCAGTCATCATCGACGCATCGATCGAGCATCATGAACGGCGATCGTGAAAAGATTGCGACAGAGATTGCAAAAACGAGCGAATCGATTCGCAAAAAATATCGTGCTTTGAAAACTGGTAAAATGGAGGAAGATATCATATTGGAAAGGCAATTTAAACCGATTATCGAGCCTTTAAAACAGCTTGTCGAAAATACTGTGGAATCTGATGCGTCGAAAATCGAACCGTTAAGTTTGACATTTGAACAGAAGCACGAGGAAAAAATAAAAGAATCCAAGCAAGGACTAAAGCGAGCACGGATAAATATGCCGGTAAACGATTCACCGATATATTCGACACCGAATCGATCAAAGCGAAGGAAGCAATTTTCTAATATGGCTACTGTTTCTACTCCGATAAAAGTACAACCGCGTCAAACAATACCATCCACATCGTCGAAGAAATTTGCGAGACCACATCCGTCGAAGAAATTTACGAGACCACACCCGATTCTTTTGTAACATCGGTCCACACGAATTAGAAACGTCCGAAGGTCAGAAAACGTTCCGAGAGCATTTAGGTCCACTGGCGCAAAAATATATAGGAGATATTATGAGTGTTGATAAAAATAAGAGCATGGATTACGTCTACGGTGTTAAATTTACCAACGAAGGAATGATGCTCGGTTATAAATGTTTCGATGTGGAGAAGGAAGATAATATAATTATCGATGGAATAAAATATAAGGGAACCGAAGGAATCTACGATTTGATTTTTAAAAAATTTCCCAATTATAAAAAATATACTCGAGACGATTTGCATAAATATCAAAGTATATTAAATATAACAAATGCGCATAAAGCGCGACAACAAAGTTAATGATCCTATTAAAACTAATAAAGGGTACAAGTACAAATATATAATTGCGCCATTATTCCCCGATAGAAAGATGGGAAGAGGTATTGACGCGCCGCGCACCATGACGTTAAGCGACAACATGATCGATTACGTGCATTGGAACGATCCCAACGAATTGGTGGATCGTTTGCGATTGCTGGACACCTCGCGTCGAGCCGGCAACAATGCTCACGACAATGAAATCTTGTCGATTATCGAAGAACTTCGCGAGGCCGGCATTATTATAAATTAAACTATGCGTCGGCGATACGTGTCATTCGGTCAATGTTCTCGGTACCGAAATGTCGATTAATAAATTCGGATTATCGTTGGGAACGTCGAACAATTTGTACTATGAATGGAATGGATTATTGAGAAATTACGTTCGCGATAACGCTCTCTGCCAAACTACTACCGGCTTTGACGCAAGGTCGCGCAAGATTCAACGCGTAGCGCAACCGGAAGCTGATACCGACGTCGTCAACAAACGATACGTGGATAAACTTTTGAGAGATCGACAGGGAGAAATTGAGCAAAAAATTATCGCGCTCGAAACAAACGTGCAGGCGCTGCGATTAATGATGGATGAGATAAAGAATGTGCTGAGACATGCAACATCTAACTCGACACAGTAAGCGAGATATACTAATATCGCATATTAATTATGCCTCGATCAAACGTGCGAGAGAACAAAAACACCTCCGAAAAGCGGCAACTAGTCGAGGAATTACATGCTCCGGCGAGAAGAAATTTTCCACGAAGATGCGTCATTGTACGCGGATATGATGATCTGTGGCAGGCGGACGTGGTGGACATGCGTTCTACTCTCGACTCAACAAGGGTCATAAATACATACTCACGGTTATCGATGTGTTGAGCAAGTATGCGTGGGCCGTACCGCTCAAGAGTAAGAGCGGAACGAAATGTCCAAACGATCGCAAAGATTATTGGAGACGATAAAAGGTGTCCGAAAAATTTTCAAACCGACAGAGGAAAAGAATTTTACAACTCGAGTGTGCAGAAACTCATGAAGAAACACAACATTAATCATTACTCGACATATTCCGTTATGAAAGCCTCGGTCGTGGAACGATTCAATCGTACTTTAAAAAACAATATGTGGAAAATGTTTACGTTGAATGGAAATTACAAATGGATCGACGAACTATCTCGACTCGTTGCAGAGTACAATACGCGAAAACATCGCACCATCGGTATGAGACCTGTCGACGTCACTCCGCGATCGCCGAAAAACTTTTAAATACGGTGTACAGCAACGTAAAAATTGCGGCTCCGGCAAAATTTAAAGTAGGCGATTCGGTACGCGTGAGCAAATACAAGACCATCTTTGAAAAAGGTTTCACACCAAATTGGACCCGAAATTTTTAAGATTATCGAGGTGCAGAAAACTAATCCCGCGACATCATACTCGAAGATTCGCGGGGAAATCCCGTCGCTGGAGGATTCTACGAATACGAGTTACAACGCGTCGCCAATCCCGACGTATATCTCGTGGAAAAAATTTTACAAAAAAAGGGTGACGAGGTTTATGTGAAATGGTTGGGAATGGATAAATCATACAACTCTTGGATTCATAAAAATAATGTATTGTAAACATTTATTGAAACATAAAATATGCGTATAAAATATATAAAATTTATTAAAATATAAATATATAAATATAAAAATATATAATATAAAATGTACAAAATATATACAATATAAAATATAAATAATAAAAATATACATTTATTTACAACGGTATCCGATAATGTCCCCACGGTAATGTATCGGTGGTATCGGGTACGATATACCGCTTGTCGTCGTACGGACTCAGAGCAATTTTCGTCTCGCGAATCGTGTATACTTGGTGTAGTTTAGATCGTATACACGACTGCTGACGCGTCATTTCAATCTCTTCGTTCAAGCACCGCGTGTAATCGTCAAACGTTATCGTTCTCGCGACAACGTTGCTTTTGACACCTTTGACTTTCTTCGTATCCTTTTTCCCATTCACTCGTAACGCGTACATCTTTGCTCTGAGCCCGACGAATTCGGTCATTATGGCACCGTTATTTTCGTCCTTCATCAGACCCGGCACCTTTTTATTTACAAGCGGTATACCGTACGCATTGTCCACCGCATAATCGCTCGTATCGAATCTAACAATGTCACGCTTCATATTCTCATACACATTCGCACACTCGATGTGATATATGAGACTGTCCGTATCGGTGTACATTACCCGGCATTTGTCGCGATACATTGGTGTCATATACTCGTGATGAAATTCGTACAAACATGTCTTGGATATGTCGAGGATGCACATACCCACGTAAATCGGTTGTAGAATTTCACCTCGAGTTTACGCAATTCCACAGCGATTAAGTTTTCCGAAAAAACGCTTCTGCTGTGGAAATTTGGTTTCGCGATCATCGCCTCTGCGCCGTACCGACCGTCCCACTTTGTTAATAATTTTACATCGACACGATTGCGCACATTTTCCATCGTTTTACCAAAACCGCATTATTCATTAATTTATATAAATTTTTTTCGAAATCATTTTTAGCCAATGTTCTGAAATGTGTATTTAATTCTATATAATTTTGAAGCCAGGGAGATTGAGAAAACTGTAAAATTCGATGTATTTTTGTTACACGAAGGCCGTGCCGCGTACACTGCTGCAGGTTGCGGTAGTGTATCACGTAACGCTTCTTATCGTATAACGTTGCAAGCAGCTTGAATTCCCGCTTGCCAGGTGGTTTGTCGCGTGTCGGGCAAAACGGTAGGTCAGTGTGCGCATCGTGAAGATGTTGCGGGTACTCGAGGTCCACTTCGAGGATATAGCCCGTAGAAGAATCTAGCGCGATGGATGATACGTCAAAATTTGACACATCGTCGACCCATCGAAAATCAGCATAGGGCAGCGGTTGACACATTGCCCATCCGTACAAATTATTTACATCAAAGTACATCAAGTACGATGATGGTTTCGATGGATCGTACGACTCCATGTACTTGTTATTAGCGCGAGCGTATCTACCCGAACATTGGCTCAGACCACCGCGTATACCACGTTCGATAAACATAACCATGTCGATGTCTGTAAGCAACTCGAACGTGATCTTTGTATGCTTCAACATGGCGTCCCACGTGTATCCGGGGAGAGTATAGTAATACGCGGGGTCGAGTCCGTAACTTTCGATACATTTATCTCGAAAGTTTTCGAAAATGTCGGCTAATAACAAGACATCAATTTTGAGGTACAAGTCGCTATATTCGCCTAGCGTCCGAATGGAGAATCGCGTCCAGACGTTCTCGGCGTGCGCGTAATCGCTCTCGGATACAGTTTCACCGGTCAAGGAACTGTAAAACGATTCGCGCGATGGTAAACACGTATCATGCAACCTGTCGACGGAATCGATGTATTCGTACGGAAATACACCTTTTCGCGTTAACAAATTGAAATTTTCTGTTGATAAATTTTGAAATTCCGATTTTAAAATTTTAAGCTTATCTTTGTCCAAAAATGATGCCAATTTATCGAGACTCGATGCGAGAAATTTGTATGAATCGATGAAACGTAATTTTATTTGATTTTTTATTCTTCTTTAAGATCAACACTTTTGGTAAACGAAATATATTTTTCCTTGGTTATCGGTAATAACTCGATTTTCCCTTCGAACGCTGTGGCTATTTCCTCGATGATAAAATGAGAATCGTAACCGGATAAATTGTGAAACACTATCGGAATACAAAAAGAATCTTTATAATTTAGATTACAATTTGAATGTGCAGGACCTCTGTACCGCCCGGTCAGATGGCAATGATCGCGAACGCGTGTATCGTCTTGCGCGAACGGCTTTTCGCATATATGACAACGAGTGGCGTTATGGAATTTCTCCCACTCTTCGAACGTTAAATTTACCATGGGGACATTTGTTTTTAAAATATTTTTACACGTAACGCCAAATTTTTAAGGTCTTCGGCGAACCATGCTATACAATCGGCGCTACGACGCGAATGATACGCTGATAATGATCGTCGTACGAACAATGTACATAATAAGCTAAACTAAATACCCGATGGCGTTGATATAATTTTTCTTCTTTCGTCTTGGCCAGGACACATTCCAAGTCGGCGTAGACCACAAATGGAAGCCGCTCCTTCCGATTAGGGTTGCTGAACTCGAGCCACTTGTCCTTGTCGCTCGGCAACCGGACAGCGCAATCGTTTAGCTTTCCGCAGTCGACCGTATGCGACTGCAACTTGTGTCCGAATCAAAATAATGAAGGCATCTGTAAAGAAAAAAAATTTTAATTAAGATTTATGTAACAAAGTGTATAACCTATAATTATCCAAATAATATAAAATAAACTTACCGATCGCAGATATATTTTTGAGTCTTGTGTTTGCTCAGTTGCGAGCTCACGAGCCGGGATAAATTCTTGATCCAAGCGAAATGTCCCACGCTGTTGTCATCTTCAATGTACAGCAGATTCACATGCTTGTCCCGTTTCTGCTGCGAAAGACGTATCGGGACAATGTTTTTGTCTTCGATGCCGTACACATTGATTGAAATGTCATTTGCATGTTCAAATTTTTTAATCTGATTCACAGTCACTGGAAACTCAATGTCCCGGAGATTCAGCACTGTCGCGTAATGCGGGTACGATGATTCCCGTTCCGCGTGACTTTCGGCGGGATACAGAGCGGCGACCACTGCCCACGCGAAACACGCATTGTCCTTTGATTGCACGTTAATCACCGCTCTCTTTATCATAATCTCCCGCGGCAACTTGATGTGACATCCCGCGCGCATGGCATTGTACTTGTTTATATTTACAGTCAAGTTCAGTATTCGCGACAATGCCCACCCGCTATCGCGTTCCTGAAACTCTTCCAGAGACGCTAGGGTGGACTCGATAACGCGCCGTTCGTACCACTCGCGTAAATCGGATGTGCGAAAGAGTTCATAGTTTCTCGTATTCACACTTTTATTCGCGTGTTTATCACCCGACACAAATTCACCATTGAATATAGTGTTCACTTTTACACTGCTGTGTTTTTTTAAAGCGTCCTGCACATGTTCCAACACAATGTCTTTAGCGTCATCGAGAAATTGGCGCGGTTCGATGTGATTATAGTTTATCACCGCACCAGTCGATACGCGACTCTCGAACGCCGTATCAATTTCGCGCCACACAAGTGCATTTTGACGCGCACTACATCCGGCACCCGCGTGTACGAAACGTCCACGTACCGAATTTTTCAAACCTTCGAGGCGCGCGATCCGAGCAATCAGTGATTGTCGATTTCCGATCGATAATCGCGGCCGTTTGATTCGACTTTGCTCTTCCAGCGACTCGATGTACTCGTCGCATCGTTGCTCCCACACAATGTAGTTTTCCAACGAATCAAGCAAAGCGGATTGTTCTCGCAAAATTTGCTCCTCCATATTGCTAACGTACACTTGCAAAATTTAGCGTTTCTAATGACAGGTCTGATGCACTTTAGCTACTGGTGGGGTGCGTCTCTCTATCATGATTTATATATCGTCTCATGCATTGTTTTATCATCGAACATTCTAGAACGATTTCATCTTACAAAAAATTCCCCGTAGTACCGTGTGCAATTTGCCTTGATAATTTCACGTTTTGTCACGTACATTTGAAAAATCTAACATGATTGCATCAGGGGCAACCGTACATCGGCCCTTGATTTTAGCGCTTTCAGCTAAATCTTTGTCTAGGGATGATGCATGTTTTAACCTTGGCATTATTTTTTCACTATTTGTCACGTACATTTGAATAATTTTGGTGCGATTGCATCAGGCGCAGCCGTACATCGGCGCTCGATTTTAGTAAATTCAGCTAAATCTTTGTCTAGGGATGATACACATTTTAACCTTGGCAATTATTTTTTCACTATTTGTCACGTACATTTGAAAATTTTAACGTGATTGCATCAGGCGCAGCCGTACATCGGCGCTCGATTTTTGCAAATTCAGCTAAATCTTAGTTTCGATGCAGATCTTAACCTTGAAAATTTCCCGTTTTGTCACGTACATTTGAATAATTTTGACGTGATTGTATCAGGAGCAGCCGTACATCGGCGCTCGATTTTAGCAATTTCAGCTAAATCTTTGTTCCGAAGATGATGATGTCATCGCAGCCGTACATCGGCGCGACAAAATTTTGGAGGAAATTAAAATGTTGCGTCAGCAATAATCCCCTCTACATCGCAATTTGGGATACTATTTGAATTGATATTGATTCTAATACGATTGCAGTATTGCATCAATCGCGTGTGTGAAAGGTTCACCGCTGAAGAAATATGAATTTCTACGTTCCGATTCGAAACGGTGAAACTCCACCGTGTAAGAAGCATAAATGTGACACGTAAGTTTAAATCGTTTAAAAAAATTTGTTACTTATTGATTTTTAATATTGTTGTCTAATTATTTATATTTTATAGTATTCAGCCTCGTCGTGCGGCTCGCATACTTGGAAGAAGGTACGCTCTAACCCCGACGTCGTACAAGTATTTGGACATTGGAATAAGCGTTGGAGCTGTATCGTACGTGGAACTGATTCTCGGTGATAATCGAGGCAATCAAATAGTGTTGTCCTTTTCAACAGTGGAATTTGTTGATGCGGAAGCAAGCAGACGTTGAACAATTTCTACAATCGACTGCTCCCCCATTAAGAATTGGAGATTTAACGATTGAAATGTATCAATCGAAAATTGTAAAACTTGCATTATGCGAAAATTCTTTGTACATGAAATCAGAAACATTATTACATTTATTTAATTTTGAAAATTGTATCGATCATATGCACAATTGGTTATGCGAGAATACGTATCTCGTAAATGAAAAATTTAAACAATTTGAAACTGTATTACAACGTAATAATATTACTATTGTATGCGATGCTGTAAAAACGATACGCGAGAGTGATGTCTTTGACAGCGAATCATTGATCGATTGCGAATTATTAACATGTGCTGTAAATGATATTCTTTACGATGCATGCAATAAATAATTATTTTTATTCAATCTATGATTTTATTTCTTTCCTTCCATACGAATAAGAATAGTCGACAATTTTTCTCAACACGCTCCGCCAAAGATGTAGAGAAATGCTGAGGTAGATGAGACGCGATGCTATAATTGGAATGAGACGCGAGATATTAAAAAGATATATAATGAAGAGGAGTCTGCGACATTAGAATATTATTTCGTTGTTCTTTGCGTTTCGTTAGTCTTGTGTGTTACGTTAGTGCAATGGCCGAAGAAGACGTAATCATCGGTAATGAAGATATGGATGATAATGATGTTGAAGAAAACGTAATCATCGGCAATGAAGATATGGATGAATATGATGCCTGGATGGATCCCGTTGTGGTGGAAAAAATTGTGATTGAGAGAGAGAGAAGAGCGAAATGGAAGAAATTATATGCGAAAGAAGAATCATCTGATAAGGAACCTGATTTCGATTTTCGAACTAGTGATGTTGAAGAATTACTTCAGTATGAGCGGGAACAACTTTCGAAGAGGAATCTGGAAACCTCAGTCGTTCAATTTATAAGAAATCGTGAGCTCGGCTTGAAAAAATACTCGTTGCAATTTCCTATTTTTAAAAAATGTGATCAGTTTTTGTTTTGAATGTATATATGCGGAAGATCCTAATCACACTAAAGTAAAATGTTTCGGAAATAGACTTTGTGAACATCTTGAATCATGTAAAGGTATAGACAAATTCGAAGAAGATGTGCATGAGAATATGCTACGACATGACTTGGAAACGTTGAAGGTAAAAATATTTTTGCTAATGTGTAATAAATTAAAGTAAAGTAAAAACATTTACAATTATTATGTTTAATTTCAGAGTTTACGAGAGTACATGAATAGTCGACGAGAGGGACAGGAGCGGAAGTCCCTCAGCCCGACACATCGCCCCTAGTCTTCCAGGAGCGGCTTCACCCCCTCCCCCCGCACCCCCAAATTATTTTTATTATTATTATTATATTATTATTTTATTATATTATTATTATATTATTATTATATTATATTATATTATTATTAATTATAATTTAAGCACATACACACACACATACACACACACACACACACACACACACACAATTGTATTAACACATACACATTTTAATAAATTTTATATTTTAATTTTTAAAAAATCTAATTATTTGCTTGCCTCTCCTTGCGTTCCCATCCCTGCGTTAGTTATAAGCATCGCGATATCGTTCCCTCTCGTGCGTTAATCTTAAGTCTATCTTTCACGATTAGAATTAGTAATCTCTCTCGCACGCGCTAGTTGTAAGTCTATCTCTTTCTCTCATGCTTAGAATAAGTAATCTCTCGCGCTATGACACAGAAAAAATGTATAACAGATTTTAAAATAAATGTTGTTTCAATAAAAAAATGTGATTATTTACGCGTCTCTCCTTGAGTTCCGTCCCTTGCGCTATCTCTCTCCCGCACACTAGTTGTAAGTCTCGCGATATTATCGTTCTCTCTTGCACGCGTCGTCTTCGCGTTATCGTTCTCTCTCGCACGCGCTAATTGCAAGTTCTCTCTCTTGTACATGTCGTCTTGGCGCTATCGTTCTCTCTCTTTCATATACTCGTTGTTCACTTACCTTTACGTCGTCCTTCTCCCACCTATACGTCGTCCTTGCCCCACGTTAACGCCATCCTTGTTGCACTCGTAGCACTGTCCTCTTCACACTTTGCACTGTCCTTTTCTCATACGTAGCGCTGTCCTTCTCACACCACCGTCTTCTTTCCGCTGATCCCCCTTCATCGCGCGGACCCCCTCGCCCATCGCTCGCGCCGCGGATCCCCCTTCACCTCGCGGACCCCCTCGCCCATCGCTCGCGCCGCGGATCCCCCTTCACTGCGCGGACTCCCTCGTCCATCTCTCGCGCCGCGGATCCCCCTTCACCTCGCGGACCCCCTCGTCCATCGCTCGCGCCGTGGATCCCCCTTCACCTCGCGGACCCCCTCGTCCATCGCTCGCGCCGCGGATCCCCCTTCCCCGCGAGTGACGTCACCCACCGCGCGCCGCGGTTCCTCCTTCCCCGCGCGTGACGTCACTCCCCCCCGCACCGCGGTTCCCCCTTGCGCCTCACCCCCCCTGAGAGGTGCTGGATTAGAACTCTCCTTGTTATACTACTTACTTTTATGTACAAAATAATGAGAGGAATCAATTGGTGTAAAGAAAACACATAGTTGTTTCTAAGAAAAAATATGTAATTTGCAATTAACAATTTCATATTTTTTCTTAAAAACAACTGTATGTTTTCTTTACACCAATTGATTCCTCTCATTATTTTGTACATAAAAGTATGAAGGTAAGATAATCAAAAAATAAATGGTTTACTAGATATTTTATGGTTTATGTAAAATTAAGAAATTATTTTAAGCCTTATAACTCAAAAAGTACTTAATAAAAAGGTACTTAATTATAGCGTTTTGGAAAGCTCTCGAGATAAGCTACAAGAATATGCAATGAAAAATAGGGGGTTCCATTTAAGAAATTGAATGTAATCTTTATGTGACCTTCAAATGACTATCCAAGGTCAAATTCAAGGTCACGAGATAAAAGCTTGGAGTAAGCCCTACAACTTTTGTCCGAAAAGTTTCTTTGTCCGACCCTTACTTTTCGAGTTATTCCCCAGTACCGGGACTTTTTGAACACCCTGTATATATACAGGGTGGGGCATTTATCTTGAGACAAGATAATATCTCGATTGGAGTCGATTATTTTGAAAAAAGTTTTAGACAATAGTTGTAGGGCATTAAAGAGGCTATCGAAAGGTCCATATTACAACTTCCGGTCTAGACCGGAAGTGGCGTTTTTTGATCAGAATTCGTTTTTTTAAATGGAAACACCCATTTTTTGCCGCGGATTTCGATTGGAAATCGAAAAAAAAATACTTTTTGTTCTTATTATTTTTTCGATTTAACCCATATTTTGGCCATAAAAAACAAAAAAACACAAAAATCTTAAGATAACGGAGTACTTTGTTGGGGTTGTGTCCAGGAGGCCAAAACACTTTGGATAGCATATATCACATGTAAAGTACAGACTACTTTTTCATGGAGTGGTGATTTTTAATCTAAACTTAATAAACTAGAAAAAGATTTAACGGATTACTTTGAAAAGGCATAATTGACATTTTTTTGTATTTTCGTTTTCTTTTTTCGTGAGTTTTTAAATTTAATATAGGGGATATTTACCCCATTTCATTTATCCTAATTTTTTTTCTGAAATCAGATTATCTTTTCAAATTTTGTCAGTGCAAAACTTTTTTTAAAATGGAGGCTGTTTCTGTAGAAGAGAAGATAGAAAAGATTTTTATTTATGGTGAATGTGGTAGAAATGTTGACGATGCCGTTACACTTTATGCTGAACGTTTTCCGGATAACGTGCGATCTCGAGCATCTTTTTATCGGGTTGTTACACAATTTCTACAAGAGGGAAGTGTGTCTAAGAGAAAAAGAGCCCGTCGAAACCTAGTTACTGGAACTGACAATGAAATTGCTGTATTAGCTGCAGTAAATGTTGACCCTCATGTCAGTACTCAACAAATTGCACGCGATTCTGGAATTTCGCGACGTAGTGTAGGCAGGATATTAAAACGTTATAAATATCATCCCTATCACATTTCGTTGCACCAAGAACTTCATGATAATGATTTTCAGAACCGAGTTATCTTTTGTCAATGGGCATGTCAACAAATACAACAAGATCCTAATTTCTTTGCTAAAGTCCTATTTTCAAACGAGTCCTCTTTTACGAACCACGGCACAGTTAATAGACATAACATGCACTACTGGAGTATTCAAAATCCACATTGGTTACGTGAAGTTGAGCATCAGCGTCAATGGTCTGTGAACGTTTGGTGTGGAATAGTTGGTGACAAGATAGTAGGTCCATACTTCATTGAAGGCAATTTAAACGGCGAAACATATCGTAATTTTTTACAAAATCAACTTCCGCTTTTACTTGAGGACGTACCCTTAAATGTAAGACAACAAATGTGGTTTCAACACGATGGATGTCCATCGCATTACTCCCAAACTGCTCGTGAAGTTTTGGATCGCGAATTCAATGGACGCTGGATCGGTAGAGGGGGTCCAGTAAATTGGCCAGCAAGATCTCCAGACCTTACGTCTCCAGACTTTTATTTATGGGGTTACATAAAGAGCGAAGTTTACAAAGAAGTGCCAACATCTCGTGAAAATATGATGCAACGAATCCGAAATGCTTGTGCCAAAATATCACCTGATGTACTCCGCAGTTGTGTACGATCTATGGAAGTTCGGATCAATAAGTGCATTGAAGTCGAAGGTCGCCAATTTGAGCACTTATTAAATTAAATTAATTTCAAACAGATGAGACAATCATAATACCAAATTGTGAGAGGCAAGGGGACTCACCTAAAACAAGCACCCCAAAGGGGATAAAAAACTACTACGTCCACGTCGTTATTCTTGGGTAGTGCTAAAAGTAGTTAATAGTTGTACAGTTTTTCAACCTTAAAGTTAAAAAAGGGATTCCAATAAGGTACTCCGTTATCTCAAGATTTTTGTGTTTTTTTGTTTTTTATGGCCAAAATATGAGTTAAATCGAAAAAATAATAAGAACAAAAATTATTTTTTTTTCGATTTCCAATCGAAATCCGCGGCAAAAAATGGGTGTTTCCATTTAAAAAAACGAATTCTGATCAAAAAACGCCACTTCCGGTCTAGACCGGAAGTTGTAATATGGACCTTTCGATAGCCTCTTTAATGCCCTACAACTTTTGTCTAAAACTTTTTTCAAAATAATCGACTCCAATCGAGATATTATCTTGTCTCAAGATAAATGCCCCACCCTATATATATATGTATATATATATATATATATATATATATATATATATATATATATATAACAGTGTAGCTCGGTCATTTGTTACTTGCACAAAAGACGTATTTTAGATGTAGTTTACATATTGTTAAAAATATTTATAAAAACAAATAAATTATCGATATTATAATAATAACTATTTATCTACAGAAATAATATTTTATATAAAATCATAACCGATGCGGACTCTGTCGTCCAAGGATGACAGTCCCAGCACCCATCAGCTTGTTTTATGTTTTATATAAAAACATAACCGATGCGGACTCTGTCGCCCAAGGATGACAGTCCCAGCACCCATCGGCTTGTTTTAGAAAACATTATTACTGTCGATAAATTTATTATGAAAATATCGATATTTATAATGTTATTATATTCTGTACCGCTCATTTCTAATATGTGTATGTTTGTGGACATGTATTGCCGCTCGTCCTTGATACATAACATTTGTATGTATGTGTATATTATAAAATCTACAATCAAAGAAAAGATAGATGTATATACTTTATATGTATCTTCTCTCTGTTTACAACTGCGGGCATTGCAATTAAATATGTGCGTGTGTACATACATCCTCCAATCTAAAAAGTAATCGAATACGCAATTGCGGGCGCCGCAACCTAATATTTATTTCTTCATATTTTATTCCATGTATAAAGAAATATGTATATTATATACACGTATTTATTTATACATGGAATAAAATATGAAGAAATATTTTAATATTATTTAATTATATCTATAATAAGACATAGTGTAATTAGACAGAAAAACCAGACATATTAAAATCAGTGGAACGCAAAAATAAACATATTTTGTATAGAATTTTTTAACATAAACAAATCATTACAAAGAAATTAGAAATTAAGCTTTCTTGAAATAAACATAAACAAATATCGTTAACGTATCACTTCGGATTTGTTATCTCATTTGTTATTTACCATTAAACTATGTGGCATAGTCTAAAATATTTTGTGAAGTTCTGAATTCAAAGATTTACAAAAACAATTTGTAGATACTAAAATAAATTGCACAATATTAAGTCTGACTTCATATGTCTAAAAACTTTAAATATAGTAAATAAAAAAAATAAAAGAATTTACTCATTTATCTATTGTGCCCCGTAATTTCTAATTAATGTTATAAAGAAAAATATTTCACAATAAAAAGAACATTGCACAAATTTTGTAAACAAAATAATTATGATTCGAAAGGAATTGAAAAGGCGTTTTCCTTTCGAAAAACTAGCAAAAAATCGGCCTATTGTACGTGTGACTGTGTGCTTCTTTGTATATACATATATACATACTATATCAATATGCCTCCTTTTTCGTCAATGTCCCTTATGATGAAAAGGTCCCTTTTTTTCATATTCATTATAATTCTGCGTTTTTCTCTCGTTCATTGTTATATTAGGGCTGCAGCTTTCCATCTATAAAAATACAAATTTTATCAAAACCACATTCTCATGATATGTACAAAAATGTTAATTTTTTTTCATAAATTTTGCGCGCATACCTTGAAACTCCAAGCAAGAAATAATTTTATAGTAACTCCAAGCAAGAAATAGTATTATAGCAACTTCTTTAATTCATAACGATGTCTATCGCTTTCTCTTCTTAATCATTCGCAGAATTTTGCCTTTAAACTGTACATGTCACTTTTACTGTACATGTTTAGAATAGCGTCTGAAAAATTAATATCATGATGAAACACACATATAAGACAAAAACAACTTTTTCAAGAAAATCACAAAATATACGCACATACCTATGATAATATTCGCAAAGACAGTGCTTTTTATTCTCACTGTCTGATGCTGGCCTTCTCAGGTTAACTATTTCGCTAGCTCATTACTTAGAGTTGTAACTAAACAGTTGCGAAAGTGATTTTCTGCCGATTTGCCACCCACACTGCGAATTCTTTTTTGCTACAATAAATGTAATTTCAAAAATATTAAAATATGCATTTTTTAATAGAAAAATAATACAAATACAATTATACAAATTATTTATGTTGTACTTACAAATTGTTTTTGTAAATCCTCATCTTTTTCCAAATTGTCACAAAATGTTTTAAAATCTGCCTTAGATTTTAATGGAAATAGAGGTAATAAATCCGGAAAAGAATGCGCTAACGGCATTTCCTCATCGTGGAAAGCTAAGATAGTATCCAACTTTCTCATGACATTATCTCCTTATCCAATTTGCCGTTGATCATTTGCAAATACTTTTCTTGCTGTAAAAATCTTGATTCAGTAGAACATGGTCACCTTAAAAAATACAAACTAAAAGTTACACGAGATAATTAAAAAAATATATGTATTATAAAACAGTAAAAAATGAAAAGAATGTTGCCCACGATGTCTTTATCGGAAAGAAGGAGAGGCAACAATTCGGGAAGAAGAAGGTAACAATTGAAGAGAGAAGTTCAATTGTTTTCTATAGTATCTTTCGCCGCTTAAAGCGGTTAGGCCGGGTCTACAATAGGTAATTTAAGCCGTAAGCCTTAAGAGATTGACCAATCACAGTCAAGTATGAAGAGAATACTCGATTGTGATTGGTCAATTTCTTAAAGCTTAGGACTTAAATTATCTATTGTAGACCCGGTCTTACGCTTTCATTAAATGTTAAAGCTGCGATCCCAATGAATGCGTCCAAATGCGTAACGTCACAGATAAATCAATGAAAACTTTTCTTTTCTTGACGTTTTTTCTCGTGCAGAAAGAATTTGTTTTTCATTTCAGAACTGTATAGTAAATACACTTGAACGATTGCTTGCTGTGGAAAATCCGTGGAAATAAATATATTATTTGCTAGAAATTATCGTTTATTCTACTTCTATCTATATATTTTAGACATAATTACTATACTTACCTCAATCCAACTTCATGTTTCGCAATGCATTACCCACAGGGCCACAGGGCACAAAATACTAAAAGACGACGAAAAGATGACTTTTTTAAATTGACTTTTGGACATGGCAAAAAAACGTCTTATAGATGTCTTTTCGTCGAAAAGACGACTAATACAAGACGTCCTTTCGTCGACCTTTTAAAGTCTAGAATTTGTACGTCCAAAAAGATAACTTAAAAAGACGACGAAAAGACGTCTTGTTTTAGTCGTCTTTTCGACAAAGCCTTCCAGTGATATAAGGAGAGTTCTAACCCAGGTCCTCTCAGGGGGGGGGGGTGAGGCGCGCGGGGGAATGACGTCACGCGGGACGAAGGGGATTTCGGCAGCGGCGCGTGTTAGATGTTTTATCGCAATATTGTATTACATGCCCGGTTGATAAAATATTTATAAACAATATAAACAGCGGTATTTCTTAAGCAATATTGTATTATATATCCTAACGCGTTGGAACATGTTTTTGCAAAACAAAATGGCTTTCGCGGTACACCCCTTACCCCCGATATAAGTAACTCTAGATTTTTTTCCGTTCAACGTATCCTTGTCTCTCTCTCATTGAATTACGCAGCATGCACATTTATAAACAATATAAACAAATGGTACCTCCCTGAATCGTCTTCCGCAATTTTTTCTCGGAAGAATTGCAACACGTATCAGCGCAGATGTTCAGCTGCTTTGTACCCTTGCTCATGATAACTTTCTCGCAAGGAGCTATGTATGAAAGCTGGGATGGGCAAACGCAAAAAAAGTACACCACGATATAGTAAACTTAAAACTCTTTATTCATGTTTTTACATATTTTTTTTGTCTTACGTATTATATGGACTAAAAGCTAAAGCCGCCAGCTCGCAATCGACGAGTTGATGCTTGTTGAAAGCGTCACTCGCGCGTATTACATTCGATACTTCTTTAAGATCCGTTACAGTGGACGCGATATTGGAGAATTGCGTAAATTTAACATCGACTGTTTGGATAATTTTATCTAATCGATCAAAAGTTACATCTATGCAATGATCGAGATCGAACATACGATGTAACGTCAATTCTACCATCATCATGCATACGTTCGAAGATTCGAGACTTATGAGTTTGGCATCGGTAATCGTACGAACTCACATTGTTAGCGGTTCAACGCTTATAAAATTATAGATGTCATGAGAGTCGTTCCGAAGGAGATTTAGAATATTGCGACGTTGCTCGCAGAATCCCTTCCACGTTTCGAGAGATAATATCAGTCCCTTTCCCCGATGATCTCCTATGACAATCTCCACATAACTCGGCGGACCCACGTTGATACAGATTTCGAGGAATTTGAATTCCGTAGCTGTCAATGCGTATCGTCTGCCTAGTATACGAACTGCACGACGCTCCGACGAAATGCTACGGGAAAAAATTAAAATTAAGTAATACTAATAATACAATTTGTAAAAAATAGAAAAATAGAAAAATAGAAAAATGTTAAACGAAACTTACTCGTCGTATTTGTTCTCAAACGATGGAGTTTTATCACAACTCGGTACGTAATTATTCACGTGTCTTCCGATGCCGCCACTGTTGCTGCTTCTTTCAACGTAGTACATTTCTCTGGGGAGTTATGAAAAGTGAATCCACGAGCGGTTAACGCGACACTGGTCGTACATGAATTAATCGATTATACCCGACGCTCATTTATTAAAAATATAATGTAGTGGTGGGGGATTAATGCTTCTAACGCATTGGAATTTAAGAGAAGGGGAAGGCGGTGCTCGAACAAAAGAATTCTTAGAAACGCATGCAAAGGATTAGGGTGGGGTAAATAAGAGATAACGCATATGAATGTTTACATATTTTATTTTTCTCGCATTTCTTTCTGGCGTCGCGACCACCAGTTAAATATTTTGAATACATTTTGTAAGGCGCAATTCTTAACATGTTTTCCACATCGCATACTATTCGTATCGTCTAATTTATTTAGAGCATCGATATCTTCGTAATCCGCATCCAAGGTTTCAATAATATAGCCGTTCCCCGCATCGTCTAGTATATCGGCTAGCCATTTTTGCTTTTCAAGTCCTTTGACGTACACGACAGACGATTCTTTTTCTTCTTCTTCGTGTATCGTACCAACGACAGCTGTTGTAATCGCACGCTGAGCCAAGCCATACGGAACGTTTCCGTCTTCCCATTGTAATCCGTGATGATTTCTAATCAGCCATGAGACTTGACATCGCTCAGATTTTGTAAGCGTGTGCCACGGTACGGGACTTGCGAAAAAGTAATGCGATAGAACGTATCCCTTTCTCAAGACTGCCGCTTCCTTCACGACAAAATTTTTCCCAATGATAAATCCTTGCAGATCCACAAACGTTGGTACGGACATGACGAGATCTCTCTCTCTCTTCGATACGCCAGTCGAGAGGAACGACAAAACTCTAAAACCATCTTGCAAGACTTTGATTTATATCATACTCCTCTTCCCCCTCTCTCTTGCGTCGATGTTATCGCAAACACTTAGGTGATTTTGCGTACAACGTTGGTCAACGGATTGTACTGGATCACGCGATCGTGTATGATGAGACAGTACGCAGTGGTATTCGGCGGTACGTTCTCCTTACACTCGAATTCCAATCTCACATCCACGGTTGCGCTCTTGACCGATTCGTTTTGTCGAGAACAATCGATAATCACGAACGGACCGTAAAGTTGAAACATCCCGACGGAGAGACTCGGCTCGAGATACTCGTATCCGTAATAATTCTTGCAGAAGCGCATATACGTGTCGTACAGAATGGAATATCTGTTTTTATCGAAATCCAGATTCATATCGTCGTACGGATAATATTCCGAATTCAGATAAAGTTTAACGTTGATCAAATTGCAGTGGTCGAATTCACTCGCATCCTTAGACATGACATTCTTCCGACCTGCCTGCAAAGCGAAAACGACGTATCGTGGTTTCTCCAGCTGAGTCGCGGTCTTAATGGCCCACGAATGCTTATTGTTAGTTGTAAGCTGCAATAGCGGATACTCGTACAGATCCCACGAGCGAAAAGCCATGCTGAGATATCGTCCGCTTTCCAGAGCACGGAGCATCGACAACTTTTTGATTTCGCTCAACAGCACGTGAGGCATTCGTCATTGTATCTTGAATATGTTGAGCTCAGGCTCCTGCGCCGAATTTCCAAGCAGACAATTGTCGTCGTTGCGCGATCGTATCAAGATCAATTCGTGACGAGCGTTAATCACCACGCGTCTGTAATCCTCGCAAAATCCCAGCAACATGTAGAGCGGTACGCAAAAATTGAAATGTCCATTCGCGTTGGTCGACGGCTCCCAGCCGGCGTTTTTCATAATCACGCTTCTATCAGATGATACCGTTACATAGTTTTTGAGCGTAGTAGTTATTCCTACGTTTCTATTGCGATCAATCTCAACACCGTCGAGTTCGTATCGAATCTCATTGAACATGAATGCGACGCAATTATTTCCCAGTGCCAATTCAGTTTCTCCTTCGGCTGCTGGTCTGTGTTTTGTTAGTCGTCCCTCGATGTATAGGAAACTCTCGTGCGGTAGCGTATACAGATCCTGTTGTTGTATGGGTATTCTTATCTCGTCATTGTGTCCGAACGTTGTATTGGCGAACGGGTTGTACGTGTGAGTCTCGACCTTGACGATACGATCGTCAAAGATAGATTCGTCACCGATGTTGAGAATGTCGGTCATCGTTCAGCTGTTTCGCACTGCGAATCCCAAAGATTGCAAAAACGCAACGTTTGATGCGCTGAGTTTCTTTTTCTCGGATGATTGGATATTAGCGAACGTCGACGTTGATGTTGTTGGTGTCGCTGATTTCGTAAAGATTGCGTTATCTCTCGCGTCTTTCGATCCGTTCAACACGAGCATCTCATACGTCGCATACGTACGTATGTTATCGCCGCAGCCGTCGTACGTGCAATCTTACGGTGATCTCTTCTCCTCGAAAATCGAGCAATCGTCCGTTCTGGTCGACAACGCGTAACGTTAAATCCGTAATGCTCCGCGCGATGATCGGAAGGTAAATGATCTGCGCCGGCGTTTCCGATATCTTATATCCCGGCGGTACCCTCGGTGAAAATTCGTGTATCGTATGAACGAGTTTGCCGTTGTTGTACGCGCCCGCGGTCACGTTACATTCTACGCGGATAATATTAACGTTGATAATGTTAATCGGCATGTTCGATTCGTACCATTTTCCCGGCTCGAGAATACGATTCGAGAATCCTAGCAGCGATCCAATGTTGTCGGATTTGCTAAAGTTTAATCTGTATGCGCATTTGATCTCGCTTGGCATTGTATTGTAATTAGCGCGGAGCACTATCGGATATTCGCCATCTTCGTAGTCATCGCCGTCAATGTGTTTTTTATCGCAATGTTTCCGTGAAATTGCACGTTTCAAAAATTCATGTATATCTCGCAACTCGTACGATCCCTCGGGAATCGTAATTTCCGCGTCGTCTTTGCCAAAGTAAAATTTATTATTCGAGGAATTCACGTTCGGTATCGTGTGATAAGTCTCAAAATCCGTTAGACCGAGTTCGTATTCATCGTCGCTCAAGTCTACAGTGGGAAAGAAATTTGCCGCGAGAACGCTACTCTTCCCAATCAACGTGAATGTCATAGACATGTCGACAAAACTGTTGAACGAATACTGAGTTAAATAGCGCGATATCCGTCTTTAAATTCGCACGCATCGACCGTTCGAAGAAATTGCAAGCACAATTGTCCGCAGATGCTCGGATCGTAAGTTTGAACAGCGTGTGATTGTACTGTATCTTTGTTACGTTTCGTCCGAAATATCGCACAAGTTCCTTGGGAGGTCGAAGATTGCCGAAACTGTCGAAATATACGACGCGATTCCCCCTCTTTGCGTACGCTACCCAATGAGTACCCGGTCCTTCGACGCTATCTAAATTTACGATGCCGTTCTCGTTTTGATAAATACCACCGATCGGTAAAGAGTCGCGCATGAAAATGCCTCTAAAATACGGAATGCGCATACGTTTCGCCAGTTGTGACAATTGTACGTTGGTAGTTGCGCCCTGCGGCATTTTTAACGTCTCTTTGACGTTTTTTTTTCTTCTCGTTGAGACTCCTCGTCCATGTTTGTAAGGAGCGAGGTATAATCCGCGACCTTCCATGGCGCGATTGTGACGTAGCATCTCTTGCATCTGACGTTGCGCGGCTTTTCCGTCGTTCACCACCTTCGCTACACCCGCCGCTCCGCCAATCAGGGATCCGAGCGCGCCCAGCATTGGTAGAATCGGCAATACGCCGCCGCATTTCGCTACCGGAAGTATCCGTTTCTTCGCAGTTTTCTTCTTCGTCTTCGTCCTCTTCAGGCCCATACCGAGCTTCGTCTTGGCTTTCATCGCCGCCCAGACAGCTGTGCCTGCGGTTCTTTCACCGAGAGTCGAATCTCTCGCACCGATACGATTTCGCGCTTTCTCGGCGAGTATCTTATCCGCCGCGTGTCTCTCGGTGAGATAGTTGCTCCGAGAGTACGCTATATCGTGTTCGCGACACGCCGCGTCCAATAAATTTATACCTCGATCGCCTCTGGCTAATCGCTTCCGCAACCGCGTGCCTAGGCCGCAAAACTGATAGCCGGGAATATGGAATTCGATCAGAAGCGCGTTTATCGCACGATTTAAGAGACCGCTGCCTCTTACGATTCTCGTTGACATACGTAGCAATCTTTTATCAACGGAGGCGGACCGTCAATGTGCGTTCGCTGCCACGGCTGGTTGTAATGTCGCATGCACGAACGATATTGTCGAACCTCCGGATCAGCCTTTATATATTCTGGAAGCTTGTCCCACAATCGTTCCACGTAATCACCGAAATTTTCCAGTAAAAGAATCTTCGGAATATACTGCAGCTGTTTGGCGGTAAGTCCGAGAATGTCTCTCTCGTCCGACAGAAGGAGAAACATTTTTGATACTGAGCGGTTTCGAGTCGCGACACCTCTATAAATAGGCCTCCCCCTCGCGATCATTCGCAAAATTGGTTCGAAACAGAAAACATGCGGTTCGTACGACAGCCTTTGACGATACGCGTGACGAATTGCGACGACAGATTGCGCTCGATGGGGGACAACGCGGAGATGCGCAGACACGGTACGATGTTACCGACTACTATATGCGCGATCGTTTGCGGTCCCTCGAATTGTGGTAAAACCAACATTTTGATAAATCTACTGGAAAGTCCACACGGTGTACGTTTCGAGAACGTGTACGTGTACTCAAAGTCGTTGCAACAGCCGAAATATCGATATCTGGAGAATTTATTGACGCCGATCGACGAAATCGGCTATTTTACGTTCTCGAATAACAGTGACGTCATTCCACCGAGCGAGGCACGTCCAAACTCGATTTTTGTCTTCGATGACCTGGCGTGCGACAAGCAAGATACGATAAGAGAGTACTTCTCAATGGTCGTCACTCGAACGTCGACTGCTTCTATCTTTGTCAGACGTACGCGAGAATACCGAAACATCTTATACGCGACAACGCGAACTTGCTGATCTTGTTTAAACAGGATGGTACAAATTTGAAACACGTGTACAACGATCACATGAATACCGATATGTCGTACGAGGATTTCAGTGAATTATGCCGTACTTGTTGGTAGCAAAAGTATGGATTCCTAGTGATTGATAAGGACAGCGCGCTTACGAACGGGCGATACAGAAAAGGATTTAACGTGTTCGCGATACCGCGAAACGATTAGTCGCTGTCGACATTCCGTCGAGAAAGGTAAAACGCTCGACGTGCCGTCAACATGGCTGGAAACGATAATATTCGCGAGCGTGAAAAGATTGCGCGGGAGATTGAGAAAACGAGTGAATCGATCCGCAAGAAACATCGCGCTTTGAAGACCGGTAAGATTGACGAAGAAATCGCGGTCACGACTCATTTTAGACCTATTATCGAGCCGCTGCAAAAGATCGTCGACAACTCTAGCGCAATCGCGGTGAAAAAAGAGCCGGAGAGTAACGCTATAATTAAAACGTTACGCATCAAGCGATATAAGGAAGAGGAGGAGGAGGAGGATGCGACACCGAAAAAGAGGAAACGATCGCGGTGAACGGTGAAAGCGAAACGTTTATCGATGTCGCGTATATCCGATCTATCGGAGATTTTATCGGATGAACCGCCGATAACCTCTACACCGTTCGCGCCGAGAATCGCGCAACCCGCGATACCCGAATCACTCGCGATCGAAGATGTTTTCGAAACCACGGGCAATCCGCCTCGAAACATGTTACAAACGTCGGAAGGTCAAGAAGTGTTACGAGAGAACTTGGGACCACTGGGGAAAAAATATATGGGCGCTCTTCTTAGCGGTGACGAAAGAAAAAAAAACGCGATCGATCACGTGTACGGCGTCTATTTCGACGAGAATGGAATGCGTCTCGATAACAAACGATTCGGTATTGACAAAGATGACTCTATAATCATAGACAATGTGAGATACATCGGTACACCGGGATTATACGAGTTGATCTTCATGAGAATTCCCAATGACGCCATATACACTGAGGATGATGTGCAAAAATATAAGAGCATATTGATGGCGACGAGTGCGCATAAACGTCGATATAATGCACAAGGTCAATTAAAGAGCAACAAGGGATACAAGTATAAACAAATAATCGCGCCGTTGATATCGTTCGAATCGAAAAAGGAAAAAACGGGAACGGGAGTATTCACGCCTCGCGCGATGACGCTAACCGACAATAAGATCGATTACGTGCACTGGGACGATCCCAACGAGCTAGTGGATCGCCTGCGATTGCTCGATGCTTCGCGTCGAACTGGCCACAACGCTCACGACAACGAGATTTTGTCGATCATAGAGGAACTTGGCGAAACCGGCATTATTATAAATTAAACGGCGCCTCGACGAAACTAATCAGTCGATCGACGACACTAGCATCGAAATGCCTATCAACAAATTTGGTTTATTCGAACGGAGAAACGAAGAAATCAGCACGAGCGATCTTTGGGGTAAATTGGTGACGAGTTACTTGCGTCAAAACGCTCTGTGTCGCGTCGCAACGGACTATGACGCGAGGTCGCGCAAGATTCGCCGTGTAGCGCAACCTGAGGCTGATACCGATGCGGTCAACAAACTGTACGTGGAAGAATGCGTTAAAACGTTGAAAAATCAATGGAAAGAATCAGACGAGAAGCTGACTGCGTTTGAGAAGAACCTGCGAGCTTTGCAGGCTGCGATAAACGAGCTTCGTCATACGATTAACGCTAATTCAGAAACGGCTATCAACCTGTAATGTGCTGTAGTGATCGGCTTAGGAGCGGCTATTGTACACTTATGAAACATCTAGAAAGGTTTATCGAACGGCTACGAACGATTATCCAACGGTTATCGAGCTATAATGAGTGGCAGTGATCGAAGAGGAAACGGTCTCGAACAAGACTACGAACGATTCAAGAACAGCTGCGAACGAGGCTACGAGCATCTCAAGGACGGCTGCGAACAAGGCTATGAACACGTCAGAACGGCTACATACGAGGCCGCATACAAGTCCACAACGGCTACGAACGAGTCAAAAACGATTGTCAACGAAGCTACGAACGGGTCAGAAACGACTGCGAACGAGGCTACGGACTGCTTAAAAACGACTATCAACAGGATCAATCGCGCCAACAAAGGGATCAAGAACGGCAGTGAACGGCAATTGAAGGCAGTGAACGGCTAAGGAACGACTATAAACGACAATTGAACGGGTCAGCAACGGCAATCGAACGGCAGTGATCGGCTATTGAACGGCTATTGAACGGCTACGAACGGCTATTGAACGGCTAATTCGATCAACGAATCGAAACAACGATGGACCAACGATCGGGAATAACCGGGGAAGCGAAGAAACAACATAGTTTAGAGAAACGGTAGTTGATGAACGAACTGCACGCACCGGCGAGAAAAAATTTCTCCCGAAGACACGTAATAGTGCGGGGATACGATGATCTGTGGCAAGCCGACATTGTCGAGATGCGTCCGTACTCTCGTTTCAACAGAGGTTACAACTACATACTCACAGTCATCGATGCGTTGAGCAAGCACGCGTGGGCCGTACCGCTCAAGAGTAAAGGCGGAAGCGAGATAGCTGACGCTATCGCCGAGATAATTGAGATAGCGAGAGGTGTCCGAAAAACATACAGACCGACATGGGGAAGGAATTTTATAACGCCGACGTGCAACGGCTCATGCGAAAACACGGCATAAATCATTATTCTACGTATTCGGTATTGAAGACATCGATCGTCGAGCGATTCAATCGCACGCTAAAAGACGACATGTGGAAGATATTTACGCTGAACGGATCTTACAAGTGGGTCAAGGCGTTGCCGGGACTCGTATCGGATTACAACGCGCGCAAGCATCGAACGATCAGTATGCGACCCGTCGACGTTACCCCCGCGATCGCCGAAAGACTCTTGGCTACTGTATACAACCGTGTAAATATCGCGGGTCCGGCGAAATTCAAAGTAGGTGACTCGGTACGCGTTAGCAAATACAAGACAGTTTTCGAGAAGGGTTACACGCCAAATTGGACAACCGAGGTGTTTAAAATTGTAAAAGTGCAGCATACTAATCCCGTGAGTTATCTACTCGAGGATTATCGCAAAAAACCTATCGCTGGAGCGTTCTACGAGCACGAGTTGCATCGCGCGAATTATCCCGACGTGTATCTCGTGGAGAAAATACTGCGCAGGAGAGGTGACGAGGTTTACGTGAAATGGCTGGGATTTGACAATTCGCACAACTCTTGGATACATAAGGACAATATGATTTAATTTATATACATGTTTATTAATATTTCTTTCAATAATACTATATATGTATTATATTCTTAATATAAGTATGTAAGATATGCGCTACATAAAATATATGAAATATAAATGTGCAAGATGTGTATTATATAAAACTATATGAAGTACAAAATATATACAGTAATAAATAAAATATATACATGTATTTACAAAGGTATCCTATAATGTCCCCATGGTAACGTGTCAGTCGAATCAGGTACGATATATCGCTTGTCATCGTACGGACTCAGAGCAATTTTTGTCTCGCGGACGGTATACACTTGGTGCAGTTTAGATCTTATACACGACTGCTGTCGCGTCATTTCGATCTCTTCGTTTAAACACCGCGTGTAATCTTCGAAGGTTATCGTTCTCGCGACAACGTTGCTCTTGACGCCTTTAACTTTCTTCGTGTCTTTCTTTCCGTCCACTCGTAACGCGTACATCTTTGCTCTGAGCCCGACGAATTCGGTCATTATGGCACCGTTGTTTTCGTCCTTCATCAGACCCGGTACCTTTTTATTTACAAGCGGTATATCGTACGCATTGTCCACCGCATAATCGCTCGTGTCGAATCTAACAATGTCGCGCTTCATGTTGTCGTACACATCCGCGCACTCGATGTGATATATGAGACTATCCGTATCGGTGTACATTACCCGGCATTTGTCGCGATACAGAGGATATATGTACTCGTGATGAAATTCGTACAGACACGTCTTGGATATGTCGAGTATGCACATACCCACGTAAATCGGTTTGTAAAATTTCACCTCGAGTTTACGCAATTCTACCGCAATCAGATTTTCCGAAAAGACGCTTCTGCTATGGAAATTCGGTTTCGCGATCATCGCTTCCGCGCCGAACCGACCGTCCCATTTTGTTAATAATTTTACATCGACCGATTACGCACATTTTCCATCGTTTTGCCAAATACCGCGTTGTTCATTAATTTATATAAATTTTTCTCGAAATCGTTTTTCGCGAGTGTTCTGAAACGTGTATTTAATTCTATGTAATTTCGAAGCCATGGAGATTGAGAAAACTGTAAAATTCTATGTATTTTTGTTATACGAAGGCCGTGACGCGTACACTGTTGTAGGTTACGGTAGTGTATCACGTAACGCTTCTTATCGTATAACGTTGCGAGGAGCTTGTCTTGCCGCTTGCCGGGCGGCTTGTCGCGTGTCGGACAAAACGGTAGGTCGGTGTGCGTATCGTGAAGATGTTGCGGGTACTCGAGATCGACTTCGAGGATATACCCCGTGGGCGAATCTAACGCTATAGATGATACGTCAAAATTCGACGCGTCGTCGACCCATCGAAAATCGGCGTAAGGCAACGGTTGACACATTGCCCATCCGTATAAATTATTAACGTCAAAATACATCAAGTACGACGATGGTTTCGATGGATCGTACGATTGTCGCATATACTTGTTATTAGCGCGCGCGTATCTGTTGGAACATTGGCTCAGACCACCGCGTATACCGCGTTCTATAAACATGACCATGTCGATATCTGTAAGCAACTCGAACGTGATCTTTGTATGCTTTAACATGGCGTCCCACGTGTATCCGGGCAGAGTATAGTAATACGCGGGGTCGAGTCCGTAACTTTTTATGCAGCTATCGCGAAAATTTTCGAAAATATCGGCTAATAACAAGACGTCGATTTTGAGATACATGTCGCTTATTCGCCCAGCGTTCGAATGGAGAATCGCGTCCAGATGTTCTCGGCGTGCGCGTAATCGCTCTCGGATATAGTTTCACCGGTCAAGGAACTATAAAACGATTCGCGCGGTGGTAAACGCGTATCTCGCAACCTATCTACCGAGTCGATGTATTCGTACGGAAAGACGCCTTTTCGCGTTAATAAACTGAAATTTTCCGCGGATAAATTTTGAAATTCCGATTTAAAATTTTGAGTTTGTCTTTGTCTAGATAAGATGCCAATTTGTCGAGACTCGATGTAAGAAATTTGTACGAATCGATGAAGCGTAATTTTACATTATTTTTCCAATCGCCTTCCTTAAGGTCGACATTTTTCGTAAACGAAATATATTTCTCTTTCGTTATCGGAAGTAACTCGACGCTCCCTTCGAACGCTGTGGCTATTTCCTCGATAATAAAGTGTGAATCGTAACCGGATAAATTGTGGAAAACTATCGGAATACAAAAAGATTCTTTGTAATTTAAATTGCAATTTGAATGCGCGGGACTTCTGTACCGCCCGGTCAGATGACAATGATCGCGAACGCGTGTATCGTCTTGCGCGAACGGCTTTTCGCATATATGCATTGAGTGGCGTTGTAAATTTTTTACACTCTTCGGACGTTTTAACCATGGGGACATTGGTCGTTAAAATATTCTTAACGCGAATCGCTAAATTTTTAAGATCTTCGACGAACCACGCTATACAATCGGCGCTACGACGCGAATGATACGCCGATAAAGATTCTCGTATGAACAATGCATATAATACGCTATACTAAATACCCGATGATGCTGGTACAATTTTTGTTGTTGTTCTTCCTCCGTTTTGATCAGAACGCATTCCAGACCAGGTCGGCGTACACGACAAATGGAAGCCGCTCTTTCCTGTTGTAATTGTTGAACTCGAGCCTTGTCCTTGTCGCTCGGCAACCGGATAGCGCAGTCGTTCATCTCCCCGCAGTCGACCGTATGCGACTGCAACTTGTCATCTGAACTAAAATAATGCAGGCATCTGTAAAAAAATTTTTTTTTTAATTTTGAAAAATTTGTTATATAAATTATAATTATTTTATTAATTATATTATATTATTATATTATATTAATATATATATTATATACATACCGATCGCAGATATATTTTGATTTTTGTGTTTGCTCAGTTGCGAGCTCACGAGCCGGGATAAATTTTTTATCCACGCGAAATGTCCACGTTGTTGCCGTCTTCCACGTATAGCAGATTCACATGCTTATCTCGCTTCTGCTCTGTCAGTCATAGTGGAACAATGTTCTCGCTTTCGATGCGTACACGTTGATCGAGATACTGTTTGCGAGTTCAAATTTTTTAATTTGATTTAAAGTTACTGGAAACTCAATGTCCCGGAGATTCAGTACTGTCGCGTAATGCGGGTACGATGATTCTCGTTCCGCGTTCCTTTCTGCGGGATATAGAGCGGCGACCACTGCCCACGCGAAACACGCATTGTCTTTAGACTGTACGTTAACCACCGCTCTTTTCATCATAATCTCCCGCGACAATTTAATGTGGCATCCCGCGCGCATTGGATTATATTTATTTACATTAACAGTCAAATTCTGTATTCCTGACAATGCCCAGCCACTATCGCGTTCCTGAAATTCCTCCAGAGACGCTAAAGTGGGCTCGATAACGCGGCGCTCGAACCACTCGCGTAAATCCGATGTGCGAAAGAGTTCACAGTTTCTCGTATTTATACTTTTATTCGCGCGTTTATCACTCGACACAAATTCACCATTAAACACAGTGTTCACTTTTACACTGTTGTGTCTTTTTAAAACATCTTGCACTTGCTCGAGCACGATGTCTTCGGCATCCTCGAGAAATTGAGGTTCGATATAGTTTGCGTTAATCACGGCACCGGTCAGAATACGGCTGTCGAACGCGGTATCGATCTCTCGCCAAACGAGTCTTTCCGCGTTATTGTCACCGCTGTAATCACCACCACTGGGAATAAACCGTCTCTGCAATCGAGTCTTTGCACCTTCTAGTCGCGCGATTTTAGCCACCAGAGATTGTCTATTTCCGATCGAGATCCGCGGACGCTTGACACGACTAAGTTCTTCGAGCTCTTGGATCAATTCCTCGCAACGCTGCAGCCACGCGAAATACTCGCCCAAGGTGGCAATTTCGGAGAGATCCCTCCATCGCGTTCGGTCTGCTCGATGTTTTCCATTTTCCTATCTTTTTCACACTCACACTTTTAAAACACTACGTCACAGTTTTCTACGGATGACTTTTGCACACGATAAACAATACCGTTCTCTATCTTGAACGTGAAATCGCGCAAAAATCTTTCTAACGGAACACCGCTATACTTTTTTTACAACCGACGTCGATGGGCGTTCAAATCACATACTATGATGATTTGATGCACTTCAATCCTTCTTATATATGAAGGAGGAAACAAAGGTAAAGCAGCCGAACATCGGCGCTCATACGCGTCGCAATATCGTCTCTTCCGAGAAAAAAATTACGGAGGACGATTCTGGGAGGTGCCATTTGTTTATATTGTTTATAAATTCGCATGATGTGTAATTCAATGAGAGAGAGATAAGGATACGTCGAACGGAAAAAAATCTAGAATTACTTATATCGGGTAAGGGGTGTACAAAGCGCAAAGCAAGGTGCAGCAGCCGAACACGGCGCTCATAACGCGTTGAATTCCTTCCGAGAAAAAAAAAATTACGGATTCGGGGGTGTCATTTGTTTTATATTGTTTACAAATTCTCATGCTGCGTAATTCAATGAGAGAGAGATAAGCATACGTCGAACGGAAAAAATCTAGAATTACTTATATCGGGGGTGTAAGGGAACATGTACCACGGTGGAAGCAGGGTTACAAAGCAGCCGAACATCGGCGCTGATAGCATTGCATTCCTCTCTCCCGAGAAAAACAATTTGCGGAAGACGATTCAGGGAGGTACCA
>NW_020229324.1:0-115000 GCF_003227725.1 Camponotus floridanus
GAGAGAATTTCAGCTGCGTCGCATTTCATTCCGTGAGTTGCCGCGGGTTACGCCTCAAATTCTCGTAAATTTTCGATAAATCTCGCAAAAAGATAGATTTTCCAGTAATCAATGATGCAATTGACAAAAGTGCGATGATCTTATTAAAGTATATTCTGCGCGAAGGAACGGTATTTTGTAAAGATCTTGTGTCTTCATTTCTTCCGCTGAATGTGATGAAAAGGTAAAATTTACACACATATTAGCTCTTATTTTTTTTTTTGCAAATATACATACATTTTACATTTCATTTCATACTAACATTAAATGTTACATACATACAGTTTGTACACTCACTTTATATTTCATTTTAATACTAATAATAAAATTTTAAAGTAAAGATTTAACAAGTAGTAAATTTAATTATTACATGTGCTCGTAGGAGTCTATTCAATACAGCTTGCGAATTATTTTGCGCGTCTATGAATATCATCAACGAAACTACCCTCATGTCCGAAAAATGCATGTGCAATGGAACGATTTGGATAATGGACAAATGACAAATAAGACAAACAGTAAGATGATATATCTTTAATTTTACATCATTTTAGATAAAATTTGAAATTTATTTGATATGAAATCAAAGAATGGAAAGTTACTTTTTAAAAATAACTAGATAACTAACCGTTATTGAGTTAAAGCTAGTTATTATTATTAGTTATTGATTTTTAAAAGTAATTAGTTATCACTATTTAAAATAACGATTCTTTCTCCCTTTTTTCATTTTAATACTGAAACGAGATAAAAGTAAAAAAATTTTTTTGAATAAAAACCTTACTTTTTGTACTTTTTGTAATTTTTTATTGAAATATTAATAAGAGCAATAAATTTTTTATTTTAAATTTGCAAAACTATAAAAATTTAGAAGAAAAGTCTTAAAACCTAAAAGCAAATAAATTTTGAATTTTATTAAATTTATAAATACAGTCACACAACACAAAATTATATTCTTTTTGTACTTTTAATTTTATATTTACAAATTTAATATGATAATTTACACTTATTTGTTCTTAAAATGCATGAAACTATAAGGACCATTATATTTAGATTAATACATAGAATTAAATCACAAAATATATGTTAAAAGAGGATGTTAAGAAGAAGGCAATTTTGTCTTTCAAAAATGTAAATAAGAAGAAGTGTAGTGTTTTTTATAAATTTTGATATCATCAATATAATAAAACAATCAAAAAATTCATGGATTTAAAGAACATTTGACAATTGAGTAAATACATAGTGTATTTATTGAAATTCAGGCGATGTATGAAGCTATCACAAAACATATCCACGTGAGTTTTGATTTCAAACACACTGCCTAATAAGTTAATTGATTTTTTAATCAAAATGTAAAAACAAATAGAAAAAAGTGTTAAAATTCAAAAAATAGAATTCAATAAAATATAAAATAAAAATAAATAAAATTGAAATTAAAATAAGTAAAAAGTAAATTAAATAAAAAATCCATTAAAATATAAAATATAAACAATAATAAAAAATAAATAATAGAGGTATAAGATTCGAACATATAAAATTAACAAATTAATTTCAATAGCAATACGAGTCGAGCGTCGATGTTATGACATATTTATTTATTTATTATACAAACAAAGGCATAAAACAAATATAAAAACAAATAAAGGCATAAAACAAATATAAAAAAAATAATAAAAAATAAAAATAAAATTATACGAAAGAATAGCGAACGTTTCGACTCTATTTTTGGGTCATCTTCAGCGCAAATGTGATGATGTGGTAAAAATATAACAAAGGTGTTACATATCTGAATCGATAAAATAGGATGCCGTCCAAAGTAATATTAAATGTCTCGATATCTCATTATCTTGACGATGCTTCCAGACATCGAAGATAATGGCGAGTCTAGGAGACAAATGGAAACAAGTCCACATCTCCAAAGACAAAGAACGACTAGTCTTTAACAGATAGATGTGACTAATTTATAAACGGTAAAGTGAGTTAAAGGATATAAAAATGTACACATAGCAAAGTCGCAGACCTGTTATGATAGAAAACTAAGTTAAATCTTTGACAAGTTGTTTACAATAGTTAAATAAATTTCGGGTAAGCGTTCAGTGTCCGTTTGCAAATTTAAACCATTTTTTGCCTTTTTATATATAGTATTTCAGAAATTAATCTCTTACTCAAAAATGGTTCACGATCTAAAATCTGCACATCCTCCCAATTAAAGGCATGATCAATATATAAAGAAAATTAAAAAAAAAAAAAAAAATAAGATCGACATATCACCTTTTTGTTACAATTCCGGGCTCGAAAAGAAACGAATCTAAATGGAGAATGAATTAAAAGTAGCAAAAGATTTAATGAGAGTTAAATCAACTTAATCTTTTTGTTATATGACATAATAATAAGATTATATAATGGACAGTTAAATTGATTTATAGAAGCATTGTAAAATGATTCAGTTTAGATAATTAGACATACAGAAATAATCTTCTCTATTTCACTCTTTAACATTCTACTCCAAACACGTCTTCCTACTCATTTTACATTGGGTTTTTGTAGTCCTTTCATCTTAATTTATTCCCTAAATCTCTTCCTCTCGCATTCAGTTACTTCTCTTATATACAAACACAAAACATACCTTCTTTCTCGCTCTTCTCTTCTAACAACTCACACACGAATTCGTTTTATAATAGCTCGTCCAAATTTCTATAAATACATCATATTCTTGTTTAATTTTCAGAATATTCCTAAGCCCTACAAATTTTTTAATAGTTTTATCATATTCAGAAGGTCAAAATCTACAAAAAACACTATTCATTTTACTTACATATTTGAGAGCCACAACCGGCTTTTTTAAAAATTATTTTTATTCTTTTTAATATTTATTTTTTTCCTTGTATAAATATTCCTTGCATCATCCGAATTTATTATATGAATATCGGTATATATATGATGATTGAAGATTGAATACATAAAATATTTGTCGATGTCATAAATATGTTCAAAATATGAAAAATAACATAAATTCGTTATTGTTACTAAAAAAAGTAACTAATGTATGTGACAATTTGTTACCATTAGGACTATCGCACATAAAATTGCATAGCTGCATATGCATATCATAAAACCATATGGATCAATGAGCATCATACTTATGCTTATAATATGTTAAGTAAGTCTATATATAAAATGGTGGCATAATTTTCGATGCTTATGTGCGATGGCCTTTATAGTTACAGAAAAAATGTAACGTTACAGATCCGTTTTATGATAGGTATAAAAATGATTGTTGTAATCATTTAAAAAAAATAAATAATTTTATCGAATTTGATGATTTTGAAATATTTGATCAAGATTATGATCTTTGGCATTGAAATTGGCAAAATCGTGTCAGATATATTCCATTGGTATCTAAATATATATCTAAATATTTTTGAAATATTATATTTAATCAATTATATTTATCAAAAATAAAATAAAATCACTATTTAAAAATGTATTAAAAAATGCGGCACAAATATAAAAGTTTGTAAGAATTTGTAAGAATTATGAAACATGTTACATACAAATTTTGACAATCATGTTGCGTGAAGAATCTTGTTGTATTATATTTGTTTAATATGATAAGTATATATATATATATATATATATATATATATATATATATATATATATACAGGGTGGGGAAAAAGTATGGAAGCAAACAATTATTTCCGAAACTATTCATTTTTCGACAAAATGTCTTAGACATAATTTTTATGGTATGAAAAGATGTATTATGTGGCATAGACGGCATGACCTTGAAATGACCCTTACGAGCTGCATACAAATAACGTAAAAAATTTCAAATGGAACTCGTCAGTTTTTGTTACAGATTCTTGTAGCTGATGTCGAAACGTTTACAAAACACTGCATATGAGCCCCATTCCCTTAAAAACACTCTCAGTTACGAAACAATTGTGATACAAACAATTTGTATGCACATTGACATTGCTTACTGATTTCGCATCATGACGTTCAGTTGCGTCCACTAATAACATGTAATTGTACCTGTTGTCATATGATACACTGTCTATGAGTATTCATAGAATTTTTTTGATTTCTTGATCATCGCTACCTTATTTATTATTATCATTTATTTTATCCTTAAAAAAGTAGTGTCAATTGGTATACAAGTTTCGGATATTGTGTTTTGAAAATTTGCTATTTTTGTCGTTTTCTATCATAGGAATTGTTACTGATTTTCATTTCTGTAATTTCAAATGTTATTTTCACGATGGCCCGATTAACAGAACGAGATCGAATATCGCTGTTGATGATGCGTGGTTGGGGTGAGAATGAAAGAACTCACGATGAAGTTACAGTTTTGTTTAATGAAACTTTTCGAATCGGACAACCGGGCATAGTAAGATCTACCGTTGCTAAGACAATTCAACGATTTAATGAAACAGATTCCGTAAAGGATAAGCCAAAAGTAGAAGATACGAATTATCACAATTGTTTCGTAACTGGGAGTGTTTTTAAGGGAATGGGGCTCATATGCAGTGTTTTGTAAACGTTTTGACATCAGCTACAAGAATCTGTAACAAAAACTGACGAGTTCCATTTGAAATTTTTTACGTTATTTGTATGCAGCTCGTAGGGGTCATTTCAAGGTCATGCTGTCTATGCCACATAATACATCTTTTCATACCATAAAAATTATGTCTAAGACATTTTGTCGAAAAATGAATAATTTCGGAACTAATTGTTTGTTTCCATACTTTTTTCCCACCCTGTATAATGGATGTTTCAGACCATCCGTACACCTCTTTTAAAATGAAAATAAATGGCTTTTATCAAAAACCGCGAACAATTTTTAAGTAAATCGGGTAAGCTCTATCAAATAGCGATATTTTCAACTTTTAATTCCGACCGGCAATACATCATCCGGATCGGAAGGTGAATTTTTTTAGGGGAACATGGTACATTTTATTATTTTAAAATTGACCTTGAAAGTAATTGTGATGAAATAATCATCTTCAAATGTTAAGATCAACAAAGGCCTTTTTAGGAAAAACGTTCGATACAAAAGTTTCTTATTTTTTCACGTACAATTCGAATCTGTAATAAAAGTACCATATTCCTTTAAAAAAATTCAACTTCCGGATGGCGCATTTCCGGTCAGCATCAAAAGTTGAAAATATAATTATTAGAGCGTACCGGATTTACTTAAAAATTGTTCGCGATTTTTTATAAAAATAATTTATTTTCATTTTAAAAGGGATGTGCGAGTGGTCTAAGACACTCTGTATGTATATATTTATACACACACACACACACATACATACAGGGTGTCCAAGACCATTATATATATATATATACATATATATATATATATATATATATATATGTCTGTGTGTGTATGTATAATCGTGAGTGTCGACAATTTAAATCGATAATCTGGAATAAATGTATATAGACAAGCCTTCAAACCTGGACGATGACGTGGCAAATCCTAATGTGACGAGTAATAACAAGTCGGCAAACAGTGATCTATACCAAGCCTTATTTCCAATTTATTATATCAGCAAAGTGTCCGGTGTATTTCCAATAAGATTTGTCCGACACGTATCTGGCAGGTATCAAGGCCGATTGAGCATCATCGATAGCAGTTACAGGTGACAATGAACCATCAAATCGATTTATATCCCAATGTAGATAAAAATCAAATTTAATTAAACGTTTTAATATAAATATATATGTGTGTGTGTGTGTGTGTATACAGTGATTTATTTGGAAAAATTGTCACCTTGTTTATTTTGTAACTAATTTTTGTAAAATATACGAAAAGGAGCTATTTTCTCCAAGAGAATATCGATACGATAAATTCAATGATGTTGTCTTTCATCTTCTTCATCGTTGTTGCTTTTCAAAAAGCTTAAATGACAATAAAGGTTAAGTGAGTACATCATTTTAAAATTTCTTGTGATTTTCTTTACAATCATGTTTGTTTTTTTTTAATTTTTTAATTTGAATATTTTCTGAGAAATCATATTTGACATAATAAAGATGATTCCAAAAATTCTAAATAAATATGTTTTAGAAAATATCTGCTAAAGTAGTTATATATTTCTGTATAATTCTTTACCAAATTATTCATATTTTTCAATGAAATTTTATATAACAATTATATATATAATAATTATAGATAACAATATTTTTTACAATTTTTAATTGTCCTCATACACAATAAAACTATTCTAGAACCCGTCAAAAGTATACATCTAAAGAATATATTGTATCCCTTCCATGAACTAAGCCATTCTTGATAAGAGTAGAAGTAACTATTCAGCTACACAAAATTCCTACAAAAATGGATTGGAGAGAAGATGAATAAAAAAAAACTATCGATTTTTAACTCACCTGAATTTTTTTCTGTAAAGGCATTTAAAATCTACTGTTTATAAAACTTTATAGAAAAATATAACGATTTATATTAAATGATCGTATAAAGAAATATGTATAAAGCTATTCCTTCCAACGGATGTCTTTCAAAATGTTCGTTTAGTTTGAAACTCGGTTTTATTGTTACTTAAAAAACAATAAAAAACATTTTTAACATTTGTTATAATAAAATCCCAAAGTAAATAAATTGTATTCTAAATTTTATTTCAAATTATTTTGTACCTAACCCTTCTAAATACTATTTCTTGGAAAATATGTATTTAAATAAAAATAACTGTTATATAGAAAAAAACTTTTAAAATGATGTGCCATTTGATCTTTATTGTAATAGATTTTTTAAGGAAGCTACAGGAATAAAGCTATAGAGATCCCCTGACAGGACTAAAGCGGCATTCCGTTGAATTTATTACATTTATATGTACAGGGTGTTTTGTTATCATACAGCTCAACGATACAGCTCTACGATGGGTTGCCTTCTCATAGAAGCGCAAGATCGATAATGCAGGTAAAACAGATCACTCGCGTATATTTTCGACGAAGTATACTAGTTATCACGTTATCAACGCGTAATAAGCTGTTATAAGAAAAAATTAAATTGCACAGAATAGTGAACTTGTGACATGAATATTTGAAAGTATATATTTAAAAGAATGTTTATAATATTATAATATTATTATTATTATAATATAACTTTTAACATTATACATCAATAATCCTCATCTTCATATGATTGCAATAATATTATAATATTATAATTATATTATTATTAACATTATTATTATAATATTATTAATATTATTGTTATAATATTATAATATTATTGCAATCATATATATATATGAGGATTATTGATATAATGTTAAGAGTTATATTAAGTTTAAGTTTTTTTTATTTTTCTTACGCTCCTATGAGCAGGCAACCCGTATTGAGCTGTATGTTTATGAAACACACTGTACATTCTCCTTGAAAACAAAAACGATCTTTTTTTGGCATTTTTTGCTTAACTGCAAAATAAATAAAATGGAAATTTTCAAATAAATACTATGTATATGTTTATAGAGAAACATTGAAGACTTTGTACTTCAAATAGACAGTAAACAAATAGTTTCCCACTTAAACGTTTAAGAGAGAAGAAGTGACTATTATACTAGACTATTAAATACTAGAGCGAATCAAAAAGTAAGGTTTCCTGTTTTATTACAATTATTATTTATCACTTATGCACAAATTAAATTTATTGTATTAAAATATACAATGATTATTTTTCAATATAATTTTTGAAAAAATTGATGAAATTATTTTACTTTAATTGGCACAAATTTGAAACTTATCTCTCGGTAAAAATGCGTTAACGTTTAAGCCATTCTTGAATGGTATTCTGTACTGCAACATTGTGTTTCCTCAAGATGTTCTTTAAACATCTAAACAAATAAAAATTGGAAATAACCAAATTCAAGTTTGAGGAAGAATATTCCAGTAAAATATTCGAATAAAGTGATGACAAGAATTTGATGCAGAGTATGATCTGATATTATCCTGAAAAAAATTCACGAGAAAGAGGTTTTTCTAAAACGAAGTTTAGACCTCTTTCTTCGGAAAAGTCTCTTTGATGATACAGCAGTACAAAATTTTGTTCAAGAATCTTCAAACTCGTGTTAAGATGAAACAAGTGCATCTTCTTGAAAACTATATTAAAACGTAATTATTAGCTTTTATTTTAACAGAATAAGACCAATTTGTACATAAATAAAAATGTATTATAAAGAATAAAAACAGGGAACCTTATTTTTTTTTCATCCGAGTATAAAACAATATATATAAAGTTTGGAGGTTAATAAATTACTAAATTAATTTTAATATATAAGTAATATCTGTATAATATGTTACATCAAAATATAATTAAAATAATATATCGCAGTTTATGCTTAATGGCGTGCCTGATAAGTGCTCTAATTTGGGGTTTCTGGCGCGATCTCAGACGTGGATGGGAGAATAGCACCAGACTTACTTCGCGGAACGCGATAATTTTCACCGCAAGCGATGGGTTGGGAATAATGAGTCTCATGATTGTCTCCGTCATCGGTTCAATTATGCACTGGCAACAGGTGCAAACTATCATCGATAAATTGATCGATGTAAGTCTCGTTTAATTATTTTTATCACAGAGATTATCGCATTCGAATTTATCGATTCATTCATCTTAAGTGCGATGAGAAGCTGGGAATCCTCTCGCCGAAGAAGCTGCGATGGCACACCATCCTGTTAACGTTTTGCAGCCTTTCCTATTGCATCATAGTCTCATGTCTCGATGTCTGCTCGTGGAATTACAGGCTGAAGTTAAATAAGAAACTGGACAACAAAGGGCCGTTTAATTATCTACCTCTGTATTTTATGTACATAACTATTATTATGATGGAAATTCAATATGCCATCATCGTGTACAATGTGGGCCAACGGTTCTTTAGAATTAACAAGACTCTTGAAAATATCCTTAACAGCAGTAAAATCACAAATCAATTCAGAAAGGATCTTGGATTAGGTAGGTTATTTTAAACATCACTAATCATTTTTAAATTTTTAAAATACTTTTAAATCGATATACAAATTCCTTAGCTGGCGACTTTCGAGATCAAGAACAATTCATTACATACATCCGGCAAGAAATAATAGGAAATACTCGAATGTTTCGTAAATCGAAGCTCATGGATTCCATTGTTGCAAATGGTACGATTTTAACTTTCACTCTTTAAAAAATCTGATAAAAGCTAATTACGTTTGTAATAAACACTACAATATGAATAATAGCAAAAAAGAATAAATGTTAAATATATTAGAAAATAACAAATATATATAACTAAAACTGTAGCAAAATCATTTTTTAGATGGCAGAAGTTTTGCAGACAGCATATCCCAATTGGCGACAGTACACGCGACACTGTGTGACACAGTGTCACTTATAAATACTGCTTATGGCGTCATTGTACTCGTAATTACAATTGCCTGTCTAATACATCTGATCATCACACCATACGCTTTGCTAATGGATGCTGATCCAATACGTGAAACGTTATTCGTTATAGTAGAAGGATTGTGGTGTATCTTTCACATTTGGACATTACTCGTGATAGTAGAGCCCGCATATGCTACTTTAATGCAGGTATATGTAATGATTTAATTTAAATAATTAATAAATTAACATTTATATATATATATATATATATATATATATATATACATACACATATATATATATATATATATATATATATATGTTAATATTTATTAACTTAAACTATTGAAATTACAATATTATAAATGTACAATAATTTACTATAAGGTAAAAAAATTAATGTTGATAATTGGAAACTCTTCAATAATCTTGATCTTACTATATATCAGGATCAAGATCTAGAGCTAAGTTTTTTTATTAACATATTGATAAAAATCTATAATAAATCCAGTAATAAAAGTTTCATTTTTGTTATAAATCGCTAGTAAAAAGAAAAAACGATAGAATCAATGACGCTGAAAGTAGTGAGTGAAAGAAATTATCAATTATATTGCATAACAATTGGAGAATGTAAATTTAAATGTTAAAAAATGCAAATTATAAGCAAAAAGATCTATCGATAGACCTCATTTCAGTCCTTTTTAAAGTCAAATAATCAAACATATGTATTATGTCTAAAATTATTTAAAAATTTATTTAATTTCATTTAATCAAATTTATTCATTTTCAAAGACTTGGTTGATTTAATTTCATTATTCTCTAATTGTATTATATATAACAATATTATATAATTAGAATTTTTTTTATTTAATAATTAGAGACTTGGCTCAAGTAATCAAAAAATCCATTGTATCCAATCGGACGTCATACATCGGACATTGAATGCAATGTAAATCCTTCTTTAACAAGTTAAACTTTAATTAAAGTAAATTGTGAAATTGGGCCTTAGAAGTTAACTTTATGGCGATTATAAGTCAATTTTCAGGCAATTTAATGTCATGTCATTAACTATTCAATTTTTATTTTAATGTTATTTTTTAAAAACTTGATCGATTTAATGTTCTGTATATAGATACATATATGATGGAATTAAAAAAAGATTAATCACCTGCGATTGAACGTAAATCCTTCTTTAACGAGCTAAACTTCGGTTAGAATAAGTTGTGAAACTGGGCCTAAGTCGACTTATTAACTGATTGACTGTCGACTATAGTCGAGTCATTTGTCGACTGTTAGTCGACATTAAGTTGACATTCAGTCTGACTCTGAAGTCAGACTTTAGACTTATTCTATTAACAGTTGATGCTGTTTGGGAATATTCTTATTTAGCACCTGTAATAATCAATTTTGTTGCATTTACATAATATTAATAAAAGTAAGCGCAAATCTTGTTCAGTTTCTGCTGTTAATTTGCCATCAAGTTGCATGCACAGATTCTGCTTGGTTTCTGCTGGAAATCTGACATCAAATCTCACAGATTCTGGTTGGTTTCTGCCGCCGTTTATTAACAGACAAAAGCTTAATGCAGATACAGATAACTACGGTTCTGGTGTGAGATTCTAATCGAATTTGCTTCCAATCTGCTGTCAACTTGCTAACATTTTGCTTACTGAGAATACTCAATCTTCGGTGTATACAATATTTGAGTGTATACTCCCAATTTGGAGAATATATTTTCAATATTGAGTGTTTATACTTAATATTAGAGTATTTTTTTCGTAAGGGATACCAGCTCCTTTCAAATCTAAAGTTTATTACATTGACTTTTTGTTTTTTAGTTGATTAAATTTCTAAATAATTCTAGACATAATACATATGTTGATTGTTTGACATTGAAAAGGATCTTGAATAAGGTCGAAACATTTGTCGATAATTGATAATTTCTCCCACGCACTACTTTCAGCGTCATTGGTTCTATTGCCTTTACTTTTTATTAGCAATATTGATAAAAATAAAAACAGATACAAAAAACTCAGAAAGATTAAAATCATAAATCGTTTCCTATTTCTTGAAAATAATAATTAGAATGCTTTCTTGTGGACCTGCGGATTAATAATTATTTTATATTGCGATTCCGTTAATTGTACGGTTATCTTTAGGCGAAAAAAACAGCGGTTTTGGTAAGCCAATTACTATCCGTGGATCACGACAGAGAAGGTATAAAACAACTAGAAATTTTTTCACTTCAGCTTCTGCACCGTCCTTTGGAGTTTTCAGCGTGTGGACTCTTCACTTTGGATCGTACTCTCGTAACCTCAGTAAATAACTTTTATCTTTCCTTTTTGTTGCCAATTTTGGAGGTGAAAAAATAACAAAATAATATATTTTTAGATTGCTGGTGCAGTCACAACATATCTTGTAATACTCATACAATTCCAAAAAGATGACGATACAAAGGGCAGTTTCGATAATATATTGAAGAATGCCACGCAAATTCTGAGAAACGCGACGACACTTCACAATATCACAGCGGGAAGATGGGGTCCATAAATTAAGATAAGATATGCTTCTCTTCATTCTTTTTATGTTCTCGAATCTATAATGATAAAACTTCTTAAAATTTAATAGATGTCGCTCACGCATTTATTTCTAAAATATCCATGATTGAAAGAATCAAGTCTCAAAGCCCGTATTATATTACGTTGTAGACTCGGTTGCGGTTGTAGTTATGGTTTACAGTTATAGATCGACCAATCAGAGTAAAGCAGTTTGTAGACTGATATGTCAATTCGCAACTGCAATCCCAACTGCATTCAAGTTCATAACCCGTAGTATAATAAAGTATAATACGGATAATTGAATTTGCAATACACAAAGATGCAGATTTCAAATGCGATATCAGAGACTTAAAAATGATAAAATCAATAGAGCGCACACGAAATATATAACATCTTTAATGCGACTCAATTCCTCAATTAAACATAATATTCATTAATACAATGACGAATAATTTTTTTCGTCAACAGATAAGTTTAATGATAAAAAAGATATCGCGCGATGTAGGATAAAATATGGGTTTGGATCCGATCGACAGACGCGTGCGATAATGACAATTAATATCCTAATTCTCATACATAGAGTGGTGATATAAGAAACACGATCTTGTTTCGCCCGATCGTTAATTTCGATTGTTAATTAATGAAATAATGCTATCGTCGTAATCAAATTGACAATTAATAGCACTTAGTACTTTGCTCCGTAGTATAATCGTCTAACAAAGTTAGATGTCGACATCACAGCCTATCCAAAAATTTGCCACACATCACTTCTCATTGTGCTAAGTGTGGAGATATTTAAAGAAACAGATAAAATTGATCGAATAAACTTGAAGGACCTCCCTGAATTTCTTAGAGAACTATCTCCCCGAAGAAATTTTTGCTCGAGATTATTCCCAAAATATATAAAACTTCGTATGTTATCTCCCTCCCTCTCTTTCTACAATTTTTTTCTGCATATCTGCAATACATTTTGGTTCGCGTACAAATTATTAATCTAGCAATAAATATATTAAATAGCTTAGGACACTCCAGATGAGTTAGTCATGAATGCGGAGTGATCGGGAAGGGAAAATCACGTTCATTATCCATAATGCATTGCCTTTCTTCAGCTTTCCTTCTCTCACTCGGCTCTTCAGATCTATTTCTTCAATTCGCCGTTTCATCCACTGCGACGGATGGTTGAGTTTTCTGATGCGTCACTTGCAACAAATTGTTACAACAAGTGTCCTTCGTTATAGCGGGTGGCAGCTTTCACGACTTTTGACATGTTGTTAGTTGCGGAAGAGTCACTTCAGAGGAGTCCGTTGTGTGAAGATGGACCCCTTTTATACATAATTACCATCAAAACTTGTTACCAAGTACCATCAAAACTACTTAAATTAACGCGTCCATTATTTTGTATATACACAACAATCTTCTTAGAAAAATTTAATAATCTTACATTTCAATAATATTATAGTCTTATTTCAATTGTAATTGGCATCTCAAGAATTTCTCAAGAACATCTCAAGAATACATAATTATTTAATTCTACTTTAAGTAAATTATAATTTGATGTAAAAGTGTTATTTTCTACCTAACATTGTCTCCTTTCCATTCAAGAAAATTAAATCTTAAAAATCGTAAAAATATATTTGTCTTAATTCAATTATATAAAATGATTCATTCAAACAGTTTTCTTTAATTAATGCGGTATAATTTTATTTCAAGATTTCCGTGTTAAAACTAAAGATATTTTCAAAAGAATGTCCTTTCTTTCTGTGTAAATTTCTGTGTCAGCTCAATATTAATAATCTTTTCAAATATTGTAATTTCTATGTAATTTCTATGTTCTTGTAATTTCTATGTTCAGCTAAATATTAATAATCTTTATATTTAAAAAATATTTATATAATTATGCATAAAAAAGGCCCATCTTCGCACAAATGTATCATTAATATATGTTGTCAAGGTCATATCTCTAATTAATATTCCGAAGGTTTTAGCCGGCGGTCGTTGTTTATTAAAAAGTTATTAACAAAAAAATTTCACACTTTTAATGCTTTTTATCTTCGAAAATATTGATTTGAGAAAAAAAATTTTAAGTAAAAAATAAAGCCGCTGAAAAACTCTACAAAAAAGATTATATACACTTTTTTCATAAACCTACCATTTTAGCTGTGATATGAAAAAATAATAATTTTAAATACATTTAATACAATTTAAATTTATGTAGAATTTAATACAATTTAATACAATTAAAAAATATCACAAATATATGTGTACACACACGCGCGCGCGGGGTGTTCAAGAGGGGGCTTTCGGCTCCCCCTCCTACAACTACCCGTCAGTAGGCAAAGTGGACCTCGCTTTCTAGCTTATAGCATATATTCATCGTGATTGAACTCTTTGCAATGCGTCCCCTACCGACGAGATGAGTGCGGGAGGGCGGGGCCGAAAGCCCCCCTTGCACTCCCCGTGTGTATGTGTGTGTGTGTATGTACACATGCATTTGTGATATTTTTTAATTGTAATAAATTGTATTAAATTTTATATAAATTTAAATTATTTATCTTTTTTTAAATTTACCTTTAATTTACCTTTTTTGCGTTTTTCTTCGACTTGCAATTTCGACCGCTATTTTCAAGTTCCATATTCGTGTTCAGGAGATAAAAATACGTAGAAATTGGATATTCTTACCCATTATTTCATATAGGTAGGTTTTCCGAAGATTTATCTTATTTTTGTATTTATTATTTTTATCCTTCTTCAGCCTATATCTCCAAAACTATTTGAGTCCGACCCTTATATATATATATATATATATATATATATATATATATATATATATACAAAATTACTCGGAAAAATCTCTTCTATAACATATTTAAAAATAAAGCAAATCGGTGAACAAATAAAGTATAATCTTTATGTCAATATTTCTCGCATTAATTTGTTAATAACTTTTGAATAAAGAACAACCGCCGGCTAAAATCTTTAAAATGTTAATCAGGGATAACATCTTAATCACGCATCGTTAATCAGGGACAACATATGTCAATGAAACATTTGTGCGAAGGTGAGCCCTTTTTATGCATAATTATCAAATATTGTTAAAGATTGTATGAAATATTTAAAAGATGTAAACGGGCATAATATCTACTAATGAATATCTATATCTATTAATAAATTTATTTTTAGATCAGTATTTGAAAGAATTTAATAGGAAGATTCATCGTATGTATTATATTGGTTTAAGATATTATAATTTCATCCAATATATTTTAATTAGTTTAAACTAAATATTTTTGTCACAAAATTTATAATAACAATATAATTATTAATAATTGATAGGAAGAACAAATGGCAATAGAGAGCAAATAAGTAGGTGAAAATTATCATAAAGAAAACAGTTATAATAATTTAATAAAAAGAGACGCAAGCGGTGAGAATGTACAGAGTTTCAAGTAAATAGTCTGGAAATATATATAAAAGTAAAAATAAAAATAAAAATAAAGATAGCGGACGTTTCGGCTCTTGATTCGAGCCTTCTTCAGCGCAAAGATATAATATTAATAAATAATAAGGGACATACAATAAATCATAATTACTAAAACGAAGAATAAATATAAGTTATGACGAGATCGCAGAGACGTAACGTTAATAATCGCTTGTCAAAAATATTGGTCTTCATGGTGAAAAGATGTGGAAGCCTTTATTACGCGAATATGATAGAAGTAGAACAGTGGCTCGACAACAGTACCAGGTGCAGTCTAAAATTGGCACCGACAAATTATAGATATTAATGTTATAAAAGGATGAAAGAAATAAAAGTACTTACTAAGACACTGTTCTACTGTGGAACCAGAGATGGAAAGCAAACAACAAGCTTCAAACATAAAATATCGGTTACTCTCAAAAATGACGGTGAGAGGCACTTATATATACTCGAACGTGACTTTCATATTTTCGGTAGTTTGTTTATAATGTCATGATACAAAGACGGTAAACTTTCTGTGTCTGTCTACAAATTTAATTCTTCTATCTTTTTATAAAAAGCATTTCTGAGATGAGTCTTCTATTATAAAAAGAAGTCTCATCAAGAACCTGAACGTCATTCCAACGAAAATCATGATCTCCTTGTAGTCTATGATTAGTAATAACAGAGCGAGTAACAAGATTTTTATTAATATGTGATTTATGCTCTGAAATTCTCGTCTTTAACATTCTCGATGTTTGGCCGACATATGAGGCATCGCAATCGGAACAGTTAATTTTGTAGACTACGTTTGTTTTACAGTTAGTGGGAATATAGTCTTTATGAACTTTAATAAACTTGTTTAGTTTATTCAGGCTGATATAGGCAAGTTTTACGTTCAAGTTATTTGTAACACCTCTGAACTGCTCAGTAACACCCGGCAGATATGGAACTGTAAAAAACGTGGAGGAATCGTTTGATGCACTATGATCATTGTGAACACGACTATTAATCAAAGATCTCAGCCGTTGATTCATGACTTGAAAAACAAGGCTCAGAGGATATCCATTGTCCAGAAGGATTCTTACAACAAGGTCAAGATTTTTATAGTGAAAAGTCGGATGCGATAAAGAGAAAACCCTGTCCACGAGACCGATTATCGTGCCCTTCTTTTGGCAAAGTGGATGTTGAGAGAAATAATTCAGATATCTGCCCGAAAATGTGGATTTGTGAAACCAGTCAAATATTAAAACGTTATTATTAACAATTATAGTTACGTCCAAGAAGTTGATTTTTCTGTCAACCTCCAGTTCATAAGTAAATTGTAATCTGTCATGAAAGGAATTAAAAATGGAAAGAGTCGAGTCAATTGAGTCGGTAGGAACAGTCATTAAGATGTCGTCAACATATCTAAAATAAAATCGTGGAGTAAATCTTAAAGTATTCAAAGCTCTCTCTTCTAAGTCCTGTAAAACTATGTCAGCTATGATAGGTGATATGGGAGATCCCATAGGGGTGCCGAAAGTTTGTTTATAAAAAATGTTATTGAAGGTAAAAAAAGTGGAGTTTAATACTAATCTAACTGCATTTAAAAACTCAAATTCAGGCAAACCATATGTGTTCTGAATAAATCTCCATCTGCTCGAGACGCTGGAAAGAGCCAGATCAACCGGAATATTCGTGAACAGGGAAGTCACATCTAATGAGATTAACACAGAATCGTCATCAATGTGAATATCAGCTAATTTATGTACTAGATCGAAACTGTTATTTATGTGACTAGGAGCGATAGGAAAGTTCTTAATCATGACCTTGTGCAAAAATAATGCAAGGGAATAGAGAGGGCTATTTATAGATGAGACGATGAGTCTGAATGGAATGTTAGTCTTATGGATTTTTGGCAAACCATAAGCTCTAGGTAAAGTCCCATCGGTAAACAAAAGAGATTTGTAAATGGCATTAGAGATGTAGCCATGATTTTTCCATCTCGATAATAGCTCTCGTAAGCTAGAAATCAGTTTTTTTGTAGGGTCCTTCTTAATTATTGTATAAGTATTCTCGTCTCCAAGTAATTGTTGAACCTTGTTTATATAGTCCATTCTACCAAGTGCCACCGTAACATTCCCCTTATCTGCGCGTGTAAGAATGAGATCTTTATTCTTTTGTAGGAAATTTTTTGTAATTGAATAGAGGCGTGTCAACCATTCATTCTGTGAATTTCTAGGATAAGAAAAAGAAGGGATGTTTTTAATCACTGATTTCGATTTGTCTCTAATAGAAATTCTTAATTCCGGAGAAAGCTTCATTAAGTTGCATTCAATGTGTTTTATGAATTCCGTAGTTAAATTGGAAATGTTAATGTGAGGAAGGCTAAAATTCTCCCCAAGTTGTAAGAAACTTTGAATTTCCGAAGGAATATATACGTTCGAGAGATTGACAAACCATTTATCCTTAATCTCATTCAAATTAGAATGTGAATTTGTATATATGTTAGGATCAATTAGAATTTCACAGATATTATTTAATGGTAAATTGTTCCTATTGAATGACCATTTAAAGCGCTGTAATGAGGCAGAATCATTACCAAGAATCGAAGGATGTAGATGACAATAATAGTGAATCGGTTTGAGACTATTTATACTGCGTTGTTTTGAAAGTAAGAAATTAAATTTTTTGTTTAGTCTGTAATTTTCATTTAGGTAGAAGCAAAATAAAGGGCGGCTTTAACTGTTGAAAAAATAATTACAGACAGACACAGGTAAATTTCTATAGATATCTGCACATAAATGGAACATTCTCTCATAGCTTTTTCTAATGAAAAAATAAGTATCCCTAAGTTCAATACGTATTAGTTTATTGTAAAAAGTCTGTAACATGTTATTAAATAAAAGATTAGATCTGTGATTATGATAAGAAAATTTAAAATTTGACAGTAACCGGTCTATATGTGACGGAAAAATATTATGCTCAATACATCGTCTTAAAAAATTGATCTTGATTCTATTAGATATAATGGATTTCCGAAGCTTGATCCACGATTTAAGGAGTTTAGTGGCTCCGTGGCTGTAATTTACATTAATGTACCGGAAGAAAGAATTTGAACAATGACGCATATTTCAGCCAGCGTAAATTTAACAAATATTGTGAATAGCTCTCCTAAATTTAATAATTGATAGGAAGAACAAATGGCAATAGAGAGCAAATAAGTAGGTGAAATAATAATATAATTATTATTAACTTTTTTAGCATTGAACTATGAATTTCTTAGTTAGACCTAACCTAACCTTAGATACAAATTATGCGAATAAATGTATATAATTTTGTTGCAAGAAAAATAAAATATGTAAGATTAAATTACATAAATTTTAATTTTAATAAAACAAAAATCGCTCGATTTGTAAATATTAATTATTAGATTTAATGTATTGATTTATTAAAAAATGCAAATAATTTTTAATCATGTCCTGATGCTTACTCTCTTAATTTTATTTGTTGATTTATTATACATTCTCTCTAATTAAAAAAATGATAATTTTAATTCTATACATGAAAATAAATAGCGAAAAACTTAAATACATTTATTTATTCTTACATATACATATTAGCATTTGATAAAAACGTTATTAAAAAAATTATTTTTTTTTTACTTAATTTTAGACAAAAGATCTAAATATTTTTCGTGATGAAGTATTAAAAGTATTGTGCAATATTGCATGTTAAAAGTTGCACATGTTAAAAAATTGCACGTAAGTTATAATAACAATAATAATACTCCACAATTTGTATTTAATATGCTCAGTTAATATTTGCCTACGTTGCACGGTAGAAAAAAATATGCTGCGAGAATTATGTTCTATTGATCCGATCATACGCGAAAAACATCCAAGAGACTTTATCGTTTTGAAAAGAATTCTTCCCTTTGTTTTCAATGAGATATCCATCATACGAGCAAAATTACCAATATATTTGAGATTGTAAAGCCTTTTGTATAGATTTCGTTATATTTACGCGCGAAAATCTTGTCGCGTGTTTGAATCAACATATAGGAGATAGACAAGTATATATTTTTCGAAAGATATGCATCTCTCGCGAGCGCTCGATCAACAACAATTATCCGTTGACAATCTGACAAGTATGAATGGGAAGAGCGGGACATAAAACGCAGAGAGAACTTCAGCTGCGTCGCATTTCATTCCGTGAGTTGCGCGGGTTGCGCCTCAAATTCTCGTAAATTTTCGATGAATCTCGCAACAATAGATTTTCCAGTAATTGATGATGTAATTGACAAAAGTGCGATGATTTTTATAAAGTATATTCTGCGCGAAGAAACGGTATTTTTGTAAAAGATCTTGTGTCTTCATTTCTTCCGCTGAATGCGAATGAAAAGGTAAAATTTACACACATATTAGCGCTTACTTTTTTATTTTTTTTTTGCCAATTATACATACATTTTACATTTCATTTCATACTAACATTAAATGTTACATACATACAGTTTGTACACTCACTTTATATTTCATTTTAATACTAATAATAAAATTTTAAAGTAAAGATTTAACAAGTTGTAAATTTAATTATTACATGTGATCGTAGGAGTCTATTCAATACAGCTTGCGAATTATTTTGCGAGCGCGTCTATGAATATCATCAACGAAACTACCCTCATGTCCAAAAAAATGCATGTGCAATGGAACGATTTGGATAATGGACAAATGACAAATAAGACAAACAGTAAGATGATATATCTTTATTTTACATCATTTTTAGATAAAATTTGAAATTTATTTGATATGAAATCAAAGAATGGAAAGTTACTTTTTAAAAATAACTAGATAACTAACCATTATCCGTTATCGAGTTAAAGCTAGTTATTATTATTAGTTATTGGTTTTTAAAAGTAATTAGTTACCGTTATCACTATTTAAAGTAATGATTCTCTCTCCCTTTTTTCATTTTAATACTGAAACGAGATAAGAGTAAAAAAATTTTTTTTTGAATAAAAAACTTACTTTTTGTACTTTTTGTAATTTTTTATTAAAATATTAATAAGAGCAATAAATTTTTTATTTTAAATTTGCAAAACTATAAAAAAATTTAGAAGAAAAGTCTTAAAACGTAAAAGCAAATAAATTTTGATTTTTATTAAATTTATAAATACAGTCACATAACACAAAATTATATTCTTTTTGTACTTTTAATTTTATATTTACAAATTTTAATTTTACACTTATTTGTTCTTAAAATGCATGAAACTATAAGGACCATTATATTTAGATTAATACATAGAATTAAATCACAAAATATATGTTAAAAGAGGATGTTAAGAAGAAGGCAATTTTGTCTTTCAAAAATGTAAATAAGAAGAAGTGTAGTGTTTTTTATAAATTTTGATATCATCAATATAATAAAACAATCAAAAAATTCGTGGGATTTAAAGAACACTTTGACAATTGAGTAAATACATAGTGTATTTATTGAAATTCAGGCGATGTATGAAGCTATCACAAAACATATCCACGTGAGTTTTGATTTCAAACACACTGCCTAATAAGTTAATTGATTTTTTAATCAAAATGTAAAAAAACAAATAGAAAAAGTGTTAAAATTCAAAAAATAGAAATTCAATAAAATATAAAAAAAAATAAATAAAATTGAAATTAAAATAAGTAAAAAGTAAATTAAATAAAAAATCCATTAAAATATAAAATATAACAATATATAAAAATAAATAATAGAGGTATAAGACTCGAAATATAAAATTAACAAATTAATTTCAATAGCAATACGAGTCGAGCGTCGATGTTATGACATATTTATTTATTTATTATACAAACAAAGGCATAAAACAAATATAAAAACAAATAAAGGCATAAAACAAATATAAAAAAAATAATAAAAAATAAAAATAAAATTATACGAAAGAATAGCGAACGTTTCGACTCTATTTTTGGGTCATCTTCAGCGCAAATGTGATGATGTGGTAAAAATATAACAAAGGTGTTACATATCTGAATCGATAAAATAGGATGCCGTCCAAAGTAATATTAAATGTCTCGATATCTCATTATCTTGATGATGCTTCCAGACATCGAAGATAATGGCGAGTCTAGGAGACAAATGGAAACAAGTCCACATCTCCAAAGACAAAGAACGACTAGTCTTTAACAGATAGATGTGACTAATTTATAAACGGTAAAGTGAGTCAAAGGATATTTAAAAATGTACACATAGCAAAGTCGCAGACCTATTTGTTATGATAGAAAACTAAGTTAAATCTTTGACAAGTTGTTTACAATATTTAAATAAATTTCGGGTAAGCGTTCAGTGTCCGTTTGCAAATTTAAATCATTTTTTGCCTTTTTTATATATAGTATTTCAGAAATTAATCTCTTACTCAAAAATGGTTCACGATCTAAAATCTGCACATCCTCCCAATTAAAGGCATGATCAATATATAAAGAAAATTAAAAAAAGAAAAAATAAGATCGACATATCACCTTTTTGTTACAATTCCGGGCTCGAAAAGAAACGAATCTAAATGGAGAATGAATTAAAAGTAGCAAAAGATTTAATGAGAGTTAAGTCAACTTAATCTTTTTGTTATATGACATAATAATAAGATTATATAATGGACAATTAAATTGATTTATAGAAACATTGTAAAATGATTCAGTTTAGATAATTAGACATACAGAAATAATCTTCTCTATTTCACTCTTTAACATCCCACTCCAAACACGTCTTCCATTTTACATTGGGTTTTTGTAGTCCTTTTATCTTAATTTATTCCCTAAATCTCTTCCTCTCGCATTCTTCTCTTATATACAAACACAAAACATACCTTCTTCCTCGCTCTTCTCTTCTAACAACTCATACAAGAATTCGTTTTATGATAACTCGTCCAAATTTCTATAAATACATCATATTCTTGTTTAATTTTCAGAATACTCCTAAGCCCTACAAATTTTTTAATAGTTTTATCATATTCAGAAGGTCAAAATCTACAAAAAACACTATTCCTTTTACTTACATATTTGAGAGCCACAACCGGCTTTTTTAAAAATTATTTTTATTCTTTTTAATATTTATTTTTTTCCTTGTATAAATATTCCTTGCATCATCCGAATTTATTATATGAATATCGGTATATATATGATGATTGAAGATTGAATACATAAAAATATTTGTCGATGTCATAAATATGTTCAAAATATGAAAAATAACATAAATTCGTTATTGTTACTAAAAAAAGTAACTAATGTATGTGACAATTTGTTACCATTAGGACTATCGCACATAAAATTGCATAGCTGCATATGCATATCATAAAACCATATGGATCAATGAGCATCATACTTATGCTTATAATATGTTAAGTAAGTCTATATATAAAATGGTGGCATAATTTTCGATGCTTATGTGCGATGGCCTTTATAGTTACAGAAAAAATGTAACGTTACAGATCCGTTTTATGATAGGTATAAAAATGATTGTTGTAATCATTTAAAAAAAATAAATAATTTTATCGAATTTGATGATTTTGAAATATTTGATCAAGATTATGATCTTTGGCATTGAAATTGGCAAAATCGTGTCAGATATATTCCATTGGTATCTAAATATATATCTAAATATTTTTGAAATATTATATTTAATCAATTATATTTATCAAAAATAAAATAAAATCACTATTTAAAAATGTATTAAAAAATGCGGCACAAATATAAAAGTTTGTAAGAATTTGTAAGAATTATGAAACATGTTACATACAAATTTTGACAATCATGTTGCGTGAAGAATCTTGTTGTATTATATTTGTTTAATATGATAAGTATATATATATATATATATATATATATATATATATATATATATATACAGGGTGGGGAAAAAGTATGGAAGCAAACAATTATTTCCGAAACTATTCATTTTTCGACAAAATGTCTTAGACATAATTTTTATGGTATGAAAAGATGTATTATGTGGCATAGACGGCATGACCTTGAAGTGACCCTTACGAGCTGCATACAAATAACGTAAAAAATTTCAAATGGAACTCGTCAGTTTTTGTTACAGATTCTTGTAGCTGATGTCGAAACGTTTACAAAACACTGCATATGAGCCCCATTCCCTTAAAAACACTCCCAGTTACGAAACAATTGTGATACAAACAATTTGTATGCACATTGACATTGCTTACTGATTTCGCATCATGACGTTCAGTTGCGTCCACTAATAACATGTAATTGTACCTGTTGTCATATGATACACTGTCTATGAGTATTCATAGAATTTTTTTGATTTCTTGATCATCGCTACCTTATTTATTATTATCATTTATTTTATCCTTAAAAAAGTAGTGTCAATTGGTATACAAGTTTCGGATATTGTGTTTTGAAAATTTGCTATTTTTGTCGTTTTCTATCATAGGAATTGTTACTGATTTTCATTTCTGTAATTTCAAATGTTATTTTCACGATGGCCCGATTAACAGAACGAGAGCGAATATCGCTGTTGATGATGCGTGGTTGGGGTGAGAATGAAAGAACTCACGATGAAGTTACAGTTTTGTTTAATGAAACTTTTCGAATCGGACAACCGGGCATAGTAAGATCTACCGTTGCTAAGACAATTCAACGATTTAATGAAACAGATTCCGTAAAGGATAAGCCAAAAGTAGAAGATACGAATTATCACAATTGTTTCGTAACTGGGAGTGTTTTTAAGGGAATGGGGCTCATATGCAGTGTTTTGTAAACGTTTTGACATCAGCTACAAGAATCTGTAACAAAAACTGACGAGTTCCATTTGAAATTTTTTACGTTATTTGTATGCAGCTCGTAGGGGTCATTTCAAGGTCATGCCGTCTATGCCACATAATACATCTTTTCATACCATAAAAATTATGTCTAAGACATTTTGTCGAAAAATGAATAATTTCGGTACTAATTGTTTGTTTCCATACTTTTTTCCCACCCTGTATAATGGATGTTTCAGACCATCCGTACACCTCTTTTAAAATGAAAATAAATGGCTTTTATCAAAAACCGCGAACAATTTTTAAGTAAATCGAGTAAGCTCTATCAAATAGCGATATTTTCAACTTTTAATTCCGACCGGCAATACATCATCCGGATCGGAAGTTGAATTTTTTTAGGGGAACATGGTACATTTTATTATTTTAAAATTGACCTTGAAAGTAATTGTGATGAAATAATCATCTTCAAATGTTAAGATCAACAAAGGCCTTTTTAGGAAAAACGTTCGATACAAAAGTTTCTTATTTTTTCACGTACAATTCGAATCTGTAATAAAAGTACCATATTCCTTTAAAAAAATTCAACTTCCGGATGGCGCATTTCCGGTCAGCATCAAAAGTTGAAAATATAATTATTAGAGCGTACCGGATTTACTTAAAAATTGTTCGCGATTTTTTATAAAAATAATTTATTTTCATTTTAAAAGGGATGTGCGAGTGGTCTAAGACACTCTGTATGTATATATTTATACACACACACACACACATACATACAGGGTGTCCAAGACCATTATATATATATATATATATATATATATATATATATGTCTGTGTGTGTATGTATAATCGTGAGTGTCGACAATTTAAATCGATAATCTGGAATAAATGTATATAGACAAGCCTTCAAACCTGGACGATGACGTGGCAAATCCTAATGTGACGAGTAATAACAAGTCGGCAAACAGTGATCTATACCAAGCCTTATTTCCAATTTATTATATCAGCAAAGTGTCCGGTGTATTTCCAATAAGATTTGTCCGACACGTATCTGGCAGGTATCAAGGCCGATTGAGCATCATCGATAGCAGTTACAGGTGACAATGAACCATCAAATCGATTTATATCCCAATGTAGATAAAAATCAAATTTAATTAAACGTTTTAATATAAATATATATGTGTGTGTGTGTGTGTGTGTGTATACAGCGATTTATTTGGAAAAATTGTCACCTTGTTTATTTTGTAACTAATTTTTGTAAAATATACGAAAAGGAGCTATTTTCTCCAAGAGAATATCGATACGATAAATTCAATGATGTTGTCTTTCATCTTCTTCATCGTTGTTGCTTTTCAAAAAGCTTAAATGACAATAAAGGTTAAGTGAGTACATCATTTTAAAATTTCTTGTGATTTTCTTTACAATCATGTTTGTTTTTTTTTAATTTTTTAATTTGAATATTTTCTGAGAAATCATATTTGACATAATAAAGATGATTCCAAAAATTCTAAATAAATATGTTTTAGAAAATATCTGCTAAAGTAGTTATATATTTCTGTATAATTCTTTACCAAATTATTCATATTTTTCATTGAAATTTTATATAACAATTATATATATAATAATTATAGATAACAATATTTTTTACAATTTTTAATTGTCCTCATACACAATAAAACTATTCTAGAACCCGTCAAAAGTATACATCTAAAGAATATATTGTATCCCTTCCATGAACTAAACCATTCTTGATAAGAGTAGAAGTAACTATTCAGCTACACAAAATTCCTACAAAAATGGATTGGAGAGAAGATGAATAAAAAAAAACTATCGATTTTTAACTCACCTGAATTTTTTTCTGTAAAGGCATTTAAAATCTACTGTTTATAAAACTTTATAGAAAAATATAACGATTTATATTAAATGATCGTATAAAGAAATATGTATAAAGCTATTCCTTCCAACGGATGTCTTTCAAAATGTTCGTTTAGTTTGAAACTCGGTTTTATTGTTACTTAAAAAACAATAAAAAACATTTTTAACATTTGTTATAATAAAATCCCAAAGTAAATAAATTGTATTCTAAATTTTATTTCAAATTATTTTGTACCTAACCCTTCTAAATACTATTTCTTGGAAAATATGTATTTAAATAAAAATAACTGTTATATAGAAAAAAACTTTTAAAATGATGTGCCATTTGATCTTTATTGTAATAGATTTTTTAAGAAAGCTACAGGAATAAAGCTATAGAGATCCCCTGACAGGACTAAAGCGGCATTCCGTTGAATTTATTACATTTATATGTACAGGGTGTTTTGTTATCATACAGCTCAACGATACAGCTCTACGATGGGTTGCCTTCTCATAGAAGCGCAAGATCGATAATACAGGTAAAACAGATCACTCGCGTATATTTTCGACGAAATATACTAGTTATCACGTTATCAACGCGTAATAAGCTGTTATAAGAAAAAATTAAATTGCACAGAATAGTGAACTTGTGACATGAATATTTGAAAGTATATATTTAAAAGAATGTTTATAATATTATAATATTATTATTATTATAATATAACTTTTAACATTATACATCAATAATCCTCATCTTCATATGATTGCAATAATATTATAATATTATAATTATATTATTATTAACATTATTATTATAATATTATTAATATTATTGTTATAATATTATAATATTATTGCAATCATATATATATATGAGGATTATTGATATAATGTTAAGAGTTATATTAAGTTTAAGTTTTTTTTATTTTTCTTACGCTCCTATGAGCAGGCAACCCGTATTGAGCTGTATGTTTATGAAACACACTGTACATTCTCCTTGAAAACAAAAACGATCTTTTTTTGGCATTTTTTGCTTAACTGCAAAATAAATAAAATGGAAATTTTCAAATAAATACTATGTATATGTTTATAGAGAAACATTGAAGACTTTGTACTTCAAATAGACAGTAAACAAATAGTTTCCCACTTAAACGTTTAAGAGAGAAGAAGTGACTATTATACTAGACTATTAAATACTAGAGCGAATCAAAAAGTAAGGTTTCCTGTTTTATTACAATTATTATTTATCACTTATGCACAAATTAAATTTATTGTATTAAAATATACAATGATTATTTTTCAATATAATTTTTGAAAAAATTGATGAAATTATTTTACTTTAATTGGCACAAATTTGAAACTTATCTCTCGGTAAAAATGCGTTAACGTTTAAGCCATTCTTGAATGGTATTCTGTACTGCAACATTGTGTTTCCTCAAGATGTTCTTTAAACATCTAAACAAATAAAAATTGGAAATAACCAAATTCAAGTTTGAGGAAGAATATTCCAGTAAAATATTCGAATAAAGTGATGACAAGAATTTGATGCAGAGTATGATCTGATATTATCCTGAAAAAAATTCACGAGAAAGAGGTTTTTCTAAAACGAAGTTTAGACCTCTTTCTTCGGAAAAGTCTCTTTGATGATACAGCAGTACAAAATTTTGTTCAAGAATCTTCAAACTCGTGTTAAGATGAAACAAGTGCATCTTCTTGAAAACTATATTAAAACGTAATTATTAGCTTTTATTTTAACAGAATAAGACCAATTTGTACATAAATAAAAATGTATTATAAAGAATAAAAACAGGGAACCTTATTTTTTTTTCATCCGAGTATAAAACAATATATATAAAGTTTGGAGGTTAATAAATTACTAAATTAATTTTAATATATAAGTAATATCTGTATAATATGTTACATCAAAATATAATTAAAATAATATATCGCAGTTTATGCTTAATGGCGTGCCTGATAAGTGCTCTAATTTGGGGTTTCTGGCGCGATCTCAGACGTGGATGGGAGAATAGCACCAGACTTACTTCGCGGAACGCGATAATTTTCACCGCAAGCGATGGGTTGGGAATAATGAGTCTCATGATTGTCTCCGTCATCGGTTCAATTATGCACTGGCAACAGGTGCAAACTATCATCGATAAATTGATCGATGTAAGTCTCGTTTAATTATTTTTATCACAGAGATTATCGCATTCGAATTTATCGATTCATTCATCTTAAGTGCGATGAGAAGCTGAGAATCCTCTCGCCGAAGAAGCTGCGATGGCACACCATCCTGTTAACGTTTTGCAGCCTTTCCTATTGCATCATAGTCTCATGTCTCGATGTCTGCTCGTGGAATTACAGGCTGAAGTTAAATAAGAAACTGGACAACAAAGGGCCGTTTAATTATCTACCTCTGTATTTTATGTACATAACTATTATTATGATGGAAATTCAATATGCCATCATCGTGTACAATGTGGGCCAACGGTTCTTTAGAATTAACAAGACTCTTGAAAATATCCTTAACAGCAGTAAAATCACAAATCAATTCAGAAAGAATCTTGGATTAGGTAGGTTATTTTAAACATCACTAATCATTTTTAAATTTTTAAAATACTTTTAAATCGATATACAAATTCCTTAGCTGGCGACTTTCGAGATCAAGAACAATTCATTACATACATCCGGCAAGAAATAATAGGAAATACTCGAATGTTTCGTAAATCGAAGCTCATGGATTCCATTGTTGCAAATGGTACGATTTTAACTTTCACTCTTTAAAAAATCTGATAAAAGCTAATTACGTTTGTAATAAACACTACAATATGAATAATAGCAAAAAAGAATAAATGTTAAATATATTAGAAAATAACAAATATATATAACTAAAACTGTAGCAAAATCATTTTTTAGATGGCAGAAGTTTTGCAGACAGCATATCCCAATTGGCGACAGTACACGCGACACTGTGTGATACAGTGTCACTTATAAATACTGCTTATGGCGTCATTGTACTCGTAATTACAATTGCCTGTCTAATACATCTGATCATCACACCATACGCTTTGCTAATGGATGCTGATCCAATACGTGAAACGTTATTCGTTATAGTAGAAGGATTGTGGTGTATCTTTCACATTTGGACATTACTCGTGATAGTAGAGCCCGCATATGCTACTTTAATGCAGGTATATGTAATGATTTAATTTAAATAATTAATAAATTAACATTTATATATATATATATATGTTAATATTTATTAACTTAAACTATTGAAATTACAATATTATAAATGTACAATAATTTACTATAAGGTAAAAAAATTAATGTTGATAATTGGAAACTCTTCAATAATCTTGATCTTACTATATATCAGGATCAAGATCTAGAGCTAAGTTTTTTTATTAACATATTGATAAAAACCTATAATAAATCCAGTAATAAAAATTTTATTTTTTTTATAAATCGCTAGTAAAAAGAAAAAACGATAGAATCAATGACGCTGAAAGTAGTGAGTGAAAGAAATTATCAATTATATTGCATAACAATTGGAGGATGTAAATTTACATGATAAAAAATGCAAATTATAAGCAAAAAGATCTATCGACAGACCTCATTTCAGTCCTTTTTAAAGTCAAATAATCAAACATATGTATTATGTCTAAAATTATTTAAAAATTTATTTAATTTCATTTAATCAAATTTATTCATTTTCAAAGACTTGGTTAATTTAATTTTATTATTCTCTAATTGTATTATATATAACAATATTATATAATTAGAATTTTTTTTATTTAATAATTAGAGACTTGGCTCAAGTAATCAAAAAATCTATTGTATCCAATCGGACGTCATACATCGGACATTGAATGCAATGTAAATCCTTTTTTAATAAGTTAAACTATAATTAAAGTAAATTGTGAAATTGGGCCTTAGAAGTTAACTTTATGGCGATTATAAGTCAATTTTCAGGCAATTTAATGTCATATCATTAACTATTAAATTTTTATTTTAATGTTATTTTTTAAAAACTTGATCGATTTAATGTTCTGTATATAGATACATATATGATGGAATTAAAAAAAGATTAATCACCTGCGATTGAACGCAATGTAAATCCTTCTTTAACGAGCTAAACTTCGGTTAGAATAAGTTGTGAAACTGGGCCTAAGTCGACTTATTAACTGATTGACTGTCGACTATAGTCGAGTCATTTGTCGACTGTTAGTCGACATTAAGTTGACATTCAGTCTGACTCTGAAGTCAGACTTTAGACTTATTCTACTAACAGTTGATGCTGTTTGGGAATGTTCTTATTTAGCACCTGAAATAATCAATTTTGTTGCATTTATATAATATTAATAAAAGTAAGCGCAAATCTTGTTCAGTTTCTGCTGTTAATTTGCCATCAAGTTGCATGCACAGATTCGGCTTGGTTTCTGCTGGAAATCTGACATCAAATCTCACAGATTCTGGTTGATTTCTGCCGCCGTTTGTTGACAGACAAAAGCTTAATGCAGACACAGATAACTACGGTTCTGGTGTAAGATTCTAATCGAATTTGCTGCCAATCTGCTGTCAACTTGCTAACATTTTGCTTACTGAGAATACTCAATCTTCGGTGTATACACTCAATATTTGAGTGTATACTCCCAATGTGGAGAATATATTTTCAATATTGAGTTTATACTTAATATTTGAGTATTTTTTTCGTAAGGGATACCAGCTTCTTTCAAAAAGATTATTACATTGACGTTTTCTTTTTTAGTTGATTAAATAATTCTTTTTTAGTTGATTAAATAATTCTTTTTTAAATAATTCTAGACATAATACATATGTTGATTGTTTGACATTGAAAAGGATCTTGAATAAGGTCGAAACATTTGTCGATAATTGATAATTTCTCCCACGCACTACTTTCAGCGTCATTGGTTCTATTGCCTTTACTTTTTATTAGCAATATTGATAAAAATAAAAACAGATACAAAAAACTCAGAAAGATTAAAATCATAAATCGTTTCCTATTTCTTGAAAATAATAATTATAATGCTTTCTTGTGGACCTGCGGATTAATAATTATTTTATATTGCGATTCCGTTAATTGTACGATTATCTTTAGGCGAAAAAAACAGCGGTTTTGGTAAGCCAATTACTATCCGTGGATCACGACAGAGAAGGTATAAAACAACTAGAAATTTTTTCACTTCAGCTTCTGCACCGTCCTTTGGAGTTTTCAGCGTGTGGACTCTTCACTTTGGATCGTACTCTCGTAACCTCAGTAAATAACTTTTATCTTTCCTTTTTGTTGCTAATTTTGGAGGTGAAAAAATAACAAAATAATATATTTTTAGATTGCTGGTGCAGTCACAACATATCTTGTAATACTCATACAATTCCAAAAAGATGACGATACAAAGGGCAGTTTCGATAATATATTGAAGAATGCCACGCAAATTCTGAGAAACGCGACGACACTTCACAATATCACAGCGGGAAGATGGGGTCCATAATTAAGATAAAATATGCTTCTCTTCATTCTTTTTATGTTCTCGAATCTATAATGATAAAACTTCTTAAAATTTAATAGATGTCGCTCACGCATTTATTTCTAAAATATCCATGATTGAAAGAATTAAGTCTCAAAGCCCGTATTATATTACGTTATAGACTCGGTTGCGGTTGTAGTTATGGTTTACAGTTATAGATCGACCAATCAGAGTAAAGCAGTTTGTAGACTGATATGTCAATTCGCAACTGCAATCCCAACTGCATTCAAGTTCATAACAAGTTCGTAATATAATAAAGTATAATACGGATAATTGATTTTGCAATACACAAAGATGCAGATTTCAAATGCGATATCAGAGACTTAAAAATGATAAAATCAATAGAGCGCACACGAAATATATAACACCTTTAATGCGACTCAATTCCTCAATTAAACATAATATTCATTAATACAATGACGAATAATTTTTTTCGTCAACAGATAAGTTTAATGATAAAGAAGAGATCGCGCGATAGGATAAAATATGGTTTTGGTTCCGATCGACAGACGCGTGCGATAATGACAATTAATATCCTAATTCTCATACATAGAGTGGTGATATAAGAAACACGATCTTGTTTCGCCCGATCGCTAATTTCGATTGTTAATTAACGAAATAATGCTATCGTCGTAATCAAATTGACAATTAATAGCAATTAGCACTTTGCTCCGTAGTATAATCGTCTAACAAAGTTAGATGTCGACATCACAGCCTATTCAAAAATTTACCACTCATCACTTCTCATTGTGCTAAGTGTGGAGATATTTAAAGAAACAGATAAAATTGATCGAATAAACTTGAACGACCTCCCTGAATTTCTCAGAGAACAATCTCTCCGAAGAAATTTTAGTTCGAGATTATTCCCAAAATATATAAAACTTCGTATGTTATCTCCCTCCCTCTCTTTCTATAATTTTTTTCTGCATATCTGCAATACATTTTGGTTCGCGTACAAATTATTAATCTAGCAATAAATATATTAAATCGCTTAGGACACTCCAGATGAGTTAGTCATGAGTGCGGAGTGATCGGCAATCGATGGAAGGGAAAATCACGTTCATTATCCATAATGCATTGCCTTTCTTTAGCTTTCCTTCTCTCGCTCGGCTCTTCAGATCTATTTCTTCAATTCGCCGTTTCATCCACTGCGACGGATGGTTGAGTTTTCTGATGCGTCACTTGCAACAAATTGTCACAACAAGTATTCTTCGTAGCGGGTGGCAGCTTTCACGACTTTTGACATGTTGTTAGTTGCGGAAGAGTCACTTCAGAGGAGTCCGTTGTGTGAAGATGGACCCCTTTTATACATAATTACCATCAAAACTTGTTACCAAGTACCATCAAGTAAATTACTAAGTACCATCAAAACTACTTAAATTAACGCGTCCATTATTTTGTATATACACAACAATCTTCTTAGAAAAATTTAATAATCTTACATTTCAATAATATTATAGTCTTATTTCAATTGTAATTGGCATCTCAAGAATTTCTCAAGAACATCTCAAGAATACATAATTATTTAATTCTACTTTAAGTAAATTATAATTTGATGTAAAAGTGTTATTTTCTACCTAACATTGTCTCCTTTCCTTTCAAGAAAATTAAATCTTAAAAATCGTAAAAATATATTTGTCTTAATTCAATTATATAAAATGACTTCATTCAAACAAGTTTTCTTTAATTAATGCGGTATAATTTTATTTCAAGATTTCCGTGTTAAAACTAAAGATATTTTCAAAAGAATGTCCTTTCTTTCTGTGTAAATTTCTATGTTCAGCTCAATATTAATAATCTTTTCAAATATTGTTAATTTCTATGTTCAGCTAAATATTAATAATCTTTATATTTAAAAAATATTTATATAATTATGCATAAAAAGGGACCATCTTCGCACAAATGTGTCATGTTGATACATGTTGTCAAGGTCATATCTCTAATTAATATTCCGAAGGTTTTAGCCGGCGGTCGTTGTTTATTAAAAAGTTATTAACAAAAAATTTCACAATTTTAATGCTTTTTATCTCCGAAAATATTGATTTGAGAATAAAGATTTTAAGTAAAAAATAAAGCCTGAAAAACTCTACAAAAAAGATTATATACACTTTTTTCATAAACCTACCATTTTAGCTGTGATATGAAAAAATAATAATTTTAAATACATTTAGTACAATTTAAATTTATATAGAATTTAATACAATTTAATACAATTAAAAAATATCACAAATATATGTGTACACACACACACACACACATACACACACGCGGAGAGTTTAAGAGGAAGCCTTCGGCCCCCCCTCCTACAATTACCCGTCTGTAGGCAAAGTGGACCTCGCTTTATAGCTTATAGCAAATATTCATCGTGATTGAACTCTTTGCAATGCGTCTCCTACCGGCGGGATGAGTGCGGGAGGGCGGGACCGAAAGCTCCCCTTGCACCCCCCGTGTGTATGTGTGTGTGTGTGTATGTACATATGCATTTGTGATATTTTTTAATTGTATTAAATTGTATTAAATTTTATATAAAATTAAATTATTTATCTTTTTTTTAATTTACCTTTAATTTATCTTTTTTGCGTTTTTCTTCGACTTGCAAGTTCGACCGCTATTTTCAAGTTTCATATTCGTGTTCAGGAGATAAAAATACGTACAAATTGGGTATTCTTACCCATTATTTCATATAGGTAGGTTTTCCGAAGATTTATCTTATTTTTGTATTTATTATTTTTATCCTTCTTCAGCCTATCTCCAAAACTATTTGAGTCCGATCCTTATATATATATACAAAATTACTCGGAAAAATCTCTTCTATAACATATTTAAAAATAAAGCAAATCGGTGAACAAATAAAGTATAATCTTTATGTCAATATTTCTCGCATTAATTTGTTAATAACTTTTGAATAAAAAACGACCGCCGGCTAAAACCTTTAGAATGTTAATCAGGGATAACATCTTCACAACATACGTCAATGAAACATTTGTGCGAAGGTACACCCTTTTTATGCATATAATAATTACCAAATATTGTTAAAGATTGTATGAAATATTTAAAAGATGTAAACGGGCATGATATCTACTAATGAATATCTATATCTATTAATAAATTTATTTTTAGATCAGTATTTGAAAGAATTTCATGCATTTAATAGGAAGATTCATCGTATGTATTATATTGGTTTAAGATATTATAATTTCATCCAATATATTTTAATTAGTTTAAACTTTGCCAAAAATTTTTGTCACAAAATTTATAATAACAATATAATTATTATTAACTTTTTTAGCATTGAACTATGAATTTCTTAGTTAGACCTAACCTAACCTTAGATACAAATTATGCGAATAAATGTATATAATTTTGTTGCAAAAAAAATAAAATATATAAGATTATATTACATAATATTTTATAAATTTTAATTTTAATAAAACAAAAATCGCTCGATTTATAAATATTAATTATTAGATTTAATGTATTGATTTATTAAAAACACAAATAATTTTTAATCATGTCCTGATGCTTACTCTCTTAATTTTATTTGTTGATTTATTATACATTCTCTCTAATTAAAAAAATGATAATTTTAATTCTATAAATGAAAATAAATAGCGAAAAACTAAATACATTTATTTATTTTTACATATACATATTAGCATTTGATAAAAACGTTATTAAAAACATTATTTTTTTTTTTACTTAATTTTAGACAAAAGATCTAAATATTTTTCGTATGAAGTATTAAAAGTATTGTGCAATATTGCATGTTAAAAGTTGCACATGTTAAAAAATTGCACGTGTGTTGTAACTAAAATAATAATACTTCACGGTTTGTATTTAATATTCTCTGCTAATATTTGCTTAATACCGTTGCACGATAAAAGAAAATATGCTGCGAGAATTATGTTCTATTGCATTGATCCGATCATGCGCGAAAAACATCCAAGAGACTTTATCGTTTTAAATTGAATTCTTTCTTTTGTTTTCAATGCGATAACCATCATATGAGCAAAATTACCAATATATTTGAGATCGTAAAGCCTTTTGTATAGATTTCGTTATATTTGCACGCGAAAATCGTGGCGCGTGTTTGAATAAACATGTAGGAGATAGATAGAAGTATATATTTTTCGAAGGATATGCATCTTTCGCGAGCGCTCGATCGTCAACAACAATTATCCATTGACAACCTGACAAGAAGATGAATGGAAAGAGCGGGACATAAAACGCAAAGTGAATTTTAGCTGCGTCGCATTTCATTCCGTGAGTTGCGTGGGTTGCGCATCAAATTCTTGTAAATTTTCGATAAATTTTGCAACGATAGATTTTCTAGTAATCAATGATGCAATTGACAAAAGTGCGATGATTCTTATAAAGTATATTCTACGCGAAGGAACGATATTTTTGTAAAAGATCTTGTGTTTTCACATCTTCCGCTGAATGTGATGAAAAGGTAAAATTTACATACATATTAGCTCTTACTTTTTTATTTTTTTTTGCAAACTATACATACATTTTACATTTTATTTCATACTAACATTAAATTAAATGTTACGTACATACAGTTTGTACACTCACTTTATATTTCATTTTAATACTAATAATAAAATTTTAAAGTAAAGATTTAACAAGTTGTAAATTTAATTATTACATGTGATCGTAGGAGTCTATTTAATACAGCTTGCAAATTATTTTGCGAGCGCGTCTATGAATATCATCAACGAAACTACTCTCATGTCTAGAAAAATGCAGATGCGATGGAACGATTTAGATAATGGACAAATGACGAATAAGACAAACAGTAAGATGATATATCTTTATTTTAGATAAAATCATCATCATTTTTAGATAAAATATGAAATTTATTTGATATGAAATCAGAGAATGAAAAGTTACTTTTTAAAAATAACTAGTTAACTAACCATTACTTATCTAGTTAAAATAGTTAGTTATCATTATTAATTATTGGTTTTTAAAAGTAATTACTGTTATTAATTATTGGTTTTTAAAAGTAATTACCATTATCACTATTTAAAGTAACGATTCTCTCTCCCTTTTTTTATTTTTTAATGCTGAAACGAAATAAAAGTAAAAAAAATTTTTTAAATAAAAAACTTACTTTTTGTAATTTTTTATTAAAATATTAATAAGAGCAATAAATTTTTTATTTTAAATTTGCAAAACTATAAAAAATTTAGAAGGAAAGTTTTAAAACGTAAAAGCAAATAAATTTTGATTTTTATTAAATTTATAAATACAGTCACACACACAAATTTATATTCTTTTTGTACTTTTAATTTTATATTTACAAATTTTAATATTATAATTGTACACTTATTTGTTCTTAAAATGCTTGAAACTATAAGGACCATTATATTTAAATTATATTATATTTAAATTAATACATAGAATTATCTAAATCACAAAATATATGTTAAAAGAGGATGTTAAAAAGAAGTTTTTGTCTTTCAAAGATGTAAATAAAAAGAAGTGTAATGTTTTTTGTAAATTTTGATATCCTGAATATGATAAAAACAATTAAAAAATTCATGGGACTTAAAGAACACTTTGACATTTGAGTAAATGCATGGTATATTTATAGAAATTAAAACTTAATGAACACTTTGACATTTGAGTAAATGCATGGTGTATTTATAGAAATTCAGGTGTATAAAGCTACCACAAAACATATCCACGTGAGTTCGAGTTTTTTAAAAAAGCGGGAGAAGAGGTATGTTTTATAACAACAAAAAGAATTTTTTCGGAATTCTGTTAAAAACATACAAAGTGCTTCATCACTCTTTTTTCATCTTTTTCTAATATGGAAAAATATGGACATGTGGAAATATGTGTTTCTAATTATAACATAGATTAAAAAATAAATCGATTTCGAACACACAGCCTAATAAGTTAATTGATTTTTTAATTAATCAGAATGTAAAAAACAAATAGAAAAAGGTTAAAATTTAAAAAATAAAAAATCTCTAAAATTAATAAAATATAAATAAATATAAATAAAATAAAAACTAAAATAAGTAAAAAATAAATTAAATAAAAAATCCAATAAAATGTAAAATATAACAATATATAAAAAAATTGAAAACAAGAAACAAAACATGAGACCAATATATCGTCGCCTTTTCGTTACGATTCCGGGCTCGGTAGAGAACGAATTAAATGAAGCAAAAGATTTAATGAGAGTTAAATCAACTTAATCTTTTTGTCATATGACATAATAATAAGATAATATAATGGACAGTTAAATCGATTTATAGAAGCATTGTAAATTGATTCATAGTTTATTTAATTAAACATACAGAAACAATTTTCTCTATTTCACTCTTTAACATCCCACTCCAAACACGTCTTCCATTTTACATTGGGTTTTTGTAGTCCTTTCATCTTAATTTATCCCTCTTCCTCTCGCATTCAATTACTTCTCTTATATATAAACACAAAACATATCTTCTTCCTCGCTCTTCTCTTCTAACAACTCACATACGAATTCGTTTTATGATAGCTCGTCCAAACTTCTATAAATACATCATGTTCTTGTTTAATTTTCAGAGTGTTCCTAAGTCCTACAAATTTTTAATAGTTTTATCATATTCAGAAGGTCAAAATCTATAAAAAACACTATTCCTTTTACTTACATTTTTGAGAGCCACAACCGGCTTCTTTTAAAATTATTTTTATTCTTTTTAATATTCATTTTTGTAAATATTCCTTGTATCATCCGAATTCATTATATGAATATCAGTATATGATGATTGAAGATTGAATATATAAAAGTACCTATCGATGTCATATTTTTAAAATATAAAAAATAACGATAAAAGTAACATAAATTCGTTATTGTTACTAAAAAATGTAACTAATGTATGTGACAATTTGTTACCATTAGGACTATCGCACATAAAATTGCATAGCTGCATATGCATATCATAAAACCATATGGATCAATGAGCATCATACTTATGCTTATAATATGTTAAGTAAATCAATATATAAAATGGTGGCTTAATTCTCGATGCTCATGTGCGATGGTCTTTATAGTTACAAAAAAAATGTAACGTTTCAGGTCCGTTTTATAATAGATACAAAAATGATTGTTGTAATCATTTTTAAAAAATAAATAACTTTATCGAGTTTGATGAATTTGAAATATTTGATCAAGAGTATGATTTTTAGCATTGAAATTGGCAAAATCGTGCCAGATATATTCCATTGGTATTTAAATATACATCTAAATATTTTTGAAATATTACATTTAATTAATTATATTTATCAAAAATAAAATAAAATTACTAAAAATGTATATTAAAAATCTGATGCGGCACGATTATAAAAGTTTGTAAGAATTATGAAACATAATACAAATTTTGACAATCATGTCGTATGAAGAAACCCGTTATATTTTGTTTGTTTAATACGATATGTATGTAGATATATATATATATATATATATATATATATATATATATATATATATATATATACAGAGTGTCTTAGACCATCCGTACACCCCTTTTAAAATGAAAATACATCGCTTTTATTAAAAATCGCGGAAAAATTTTTAAATAAATCGGATACGCTCTACCAAATGATGATATTTTCAACTTTTGATTCCGACCAAAAATACGCCATCCGGAAATTGAATTTTTTTTAGGGGAACATGGTACATGTTTTATTACAGATTCGAATTGTACGTGAAAAAAGAAACTTTTGTGTCAAACGTTTTTTCTAAAAGTACCTCTGACAATCTTAAAATTGACTTTAAAAATACTGTGATGAAATAATCAACTTCAAATGTTAAGATTGACACATACATACACACACACACACACACACACTCGCGCACGTATACATACATACATATATATATATATATATACACGCGCGCGCGCGTGCGTGTGTGTGTGTAACCGTGAATGTGTACGATTTAAATCGATAATCTGGAATAAATGTATATAGACAAGCCTTCAGACGCGGACGATGATGTGGCAAATCCCAATGTGACGAGTAAAAACAAATCGGCAAACAGTGATCTATACCAAGCCTTATTTCCGATTTATTATATCGGCAAACTGTTCGGTGTATTTCCAATAAGATTTGTCCGAGAGATGTCTGGCAGGTATCAAGGCCGATTGAGCATCATCGATAGCAGTTACAGGTGACAATGAACCATCAAATCGATTCATATCTTCTCGATGTAGATAAAAATCATATTTAATGAAACGTTTTAATATATATATATATATATATATATATATATATATATATGTATATATATATATGTATGTATATTTGTGTGTGTGTGTGTGTGTGTGTATAGCGATTTTTTTGGAAAAATTGTCACCTTGTTTATTTTGTAACTAATTTTTGTAAAATATACGAAAAGGAGCTATTTTTTCCAGGAGAATATTAATGCGACAAATTCAATGATGTTGCCTTTCATCTCCATCATCGTTGTTGCTCTTCAAAAAGCTTAAATGACAATAAGGGTTAAGTGGGTACATTATTTTAAAATTTCTTGTGATTTCTTTTACAATCATGTTTGTTTTTTTTATTTTTTTATTTAAATATTTTCTGAGAAATCATATTTGGAATAATAAAGATGGTTCCAAAAATTCTAAATGAATATGTTTTAGAAACTATACCTACTAGAGTAGTTATATATTTCTGTATAATTCTTTACCAAATTATTCATATTTTTCAATGAAATTTTATATAACAATTATTATATATATAAATATATATATATATATATATATATATATATATAAAACAATTATATATAACAATATTTTTTACAATTTTTAATTGTCCCCACACATAATAAAACTATTCTAGAACCTCTCAAAGGTATACATTTAAAGAATATATTTTATCCCCTTCATGAGCTTAAGCCATTCTCGGGTAAGATGAGCAGAAGTAACTATTCAGCTACACAAAATTCTTAGAAGAATTAATAGAAGAATTAATTTAGAAGAATTAATAGAAATTAATAGAAGAAACTATCGATTTCTAGATCTTATCTGGATTTTTTTCTGTAAAGGCATTTAAAATCTATTGTTTATAAAACTTTACAGAAAAATGTAATGATTTATATCAAATGATTGTATAGAGAAATAGGCATAAAGCTATTCCTTCCAACGGATGTCTTCCAAAATGTTCGTTTAGTTTAAAACTTGGCTTTATTATTATTTAAAAAACAATAACAAACATTTTTAACATTTGTTATAGTAAAATTGCGAAATAAGTAAATTGTATTCTAAATTTTATTTCAAATTATTTTGTACCCAAAACTTCTAAATACTATTTCTTGCAAAATATCTATTCAAATAAAAAAAATTGTTATATAGGAAAAACTTTTAAAATGATATGCCATTTGATCTTTATTGTCACAAATTTTTTAAGAAAGCTACAAGAATAAAGATACACAGATCCCCTGACAGAGATAAAGGGGCATCTTGAATTTATTACATTCAAATGTATATTCTCCTTGGAAACAAAAACAATCTTTTTTGGCATTTTTTGCTCCATCGCAAAATAAATAAAATGGAAGCTTTTAAATAAATATCATGAATATGTTTATAGAGGACATTGAAGACGTACTTTGTATTTCAAATAGACAGTAAACAAATAGTTTCCTACTTAAATGTTTAAGAGAGAAGAAGTGACTATTATACTAGACTATTAAATACCAGAGCGAATCAAAAAGTAAGATTTCCTGTTTTATTACCATTATTATTTATCACTTATGCACAAATTAAATTTATTGTAGTAAAATATAAAATTATTATTTTTCAATATAATTTTTGAAAAAATTGATGAATTTATTTAACCTTAATTGGCACAAATTTGAAACTTTTCTCTCGGTAAAAATGCGTTAATGTTTTAACCATTCTTGAATGGTATTTTATACTGCTGCATTGTCTTTACCCAAGCTGTTTCTATAAACATCTAAACAAATAAAAATTGGAAATAACCAAATTCAAGTTTGAGGAAGAATATTCCAGTAAAATATTCGAATAAAGTGATTACAAGAATTTGATGCAGAGTATGATCTGATATTATCGTGAAAAAAATTCACGAGAAAGAGGTTTTTCTAAAACGAAGTTTAGACCTCTTTCTTCGGAAAAGTCTCTTTGATGATACAGCAGTACAAAATTTTGTTCAAGAATCTTCAAACTCGTGTTAAGATGAAACAAGTGCATCTTCTTGAAAACTATATTAAAACGTAATTATTAGCTTTTATTTTATTTTAACAGAATAAGACCAATTTGTACATAAATAAAAATGTATTATAAATAATAAAAACAGGGAACCTTATTTTTTTTCATCCGACTATAAAACAATATATATAAAGTTTGGAGATTAATAAATTACTAAATTAACTTTAATATATAAGTAACATCTGTATAATATGTTACATCAAAATATAATTAAAATAATATATCGCAGTCTATGCTTAATGGCGAGCCTGATAAGCGCCCAAATTTGGGGTTTTTGGAGCGATCTCAGACATGGACGGGAGAATAGCAGCCGACTTAAATCGCAAAGAGCGATAATTTTCAACGTATGCGATACGTTGGGATTAATGAGTCTCATGGCTGTTTCCATCATCGGTTCAATTATGCACTGGCAACAGGTGCAAACTATCATCGATAAATTGATCGATGTAAGTCTCGTTTAATTATTTTTATCACAGAGATTATCGCATTCGAATTCATCGATTCATTTGCCTTAAGTGCGATAAGAAGCTGGGAATCCTCTCGCCGAAGAAGCTGCGACGGCACACCATCCTTTTAACGTTTTGCAGCCTCTCCTATTTCATCATTCTCTCATGTCTCGATGTCTACTCGTGGAATTACAGGCTCAAGCTAAATAAGAAACTGGACAACAAAGCGCTGTTTAATTATCTCCCTTTGTTGTTTATGTACATAATTTTTATTATGATGGAAGATCAATATGCCATCATCGTGTACAATGTGGGCCAACGGTTCTTTAGAATCAACAAGACTCTTGAAAATATCCTTAAAAGCAGCAAAATCACAAATCAATTCAGAAAGGATCTTGGATTAGGTAGGTTATTCTAAACGTCACTAATCATTTTTAAATTTTTAAAATGCTTTTAAAGCGACATACAAATTTCTTAGCTGGCGATTTTCGAAATCAGGGACAATTCATTACATACATCCGGCAAGAAATGATAGGAAATACTCGAATGTTTCGTAAATCGAAGCTCATGGATTCCATTGTTGCAAATGGTATGATTTTAATTTTCACTCTTTAAAAAATCTAAAAGCACTAATTACGTTTGTAATAAACAATACAATATGAATAATAGCAAGAAAGGATAAATGTTAAATATATTAGAAAATAACAAATATATATAATTAAAACTGTAGCAAAATCTTTTTTTAGATGGTAGAAGTTTTACAGACAGAATATCTCAACTAATGACAGTACACGCGACACTGTGTGACACAGTGTCACTTATAAATACTGTTTATGGCGTCATTGTACTCGTAATTACAGTTACATGTCTAATGCGTCTGATCCTTTCACCGTACGGTTTGATAATGGAAGATGACGTAAGACGTGAATCGCTATTCTTTGCAGTACAAGGATTGTGGTGTATCCTCCACTTTTGGACATTACTCATGATAGTAGAGCCCACATATGCTACTACAATGCAGGTATATATAATAATTTAATTTAAATAATTAATAAATTAACATATATATATATATATATATATATATATATATATATATATATGTCGTCCCAAATCCATTGTATCCAATCGGACGTCATACATCGGACATTGAACGCAATGTAAATCCTCCTTTAACAAGTTAAACTTTAGTTAAAGCAAGTTGTGCAATTGGGCCTTAGAAGTCAATCGCCTTTGGCGATTATAAATCAATTTTCAAGCAATTTAATGTCATGTCATTAACGACTAAATTTTCATTTTAATGTTATTTTTTAAAAACTTGATCGATTTAATGTTTTGTATATAGATATATATATATATATATATATATATATATATATATATATATAATGGAATTAAAAAAAGTTAACCGCCTGCGATTGAACGCAATGTAAATCCTCCTTTGACGAGCTAAACTTCGGTTAGAATAAGTTGTGAAACTGGGCCTAAGTCGACTTATTAGCTGACTGACAGCCGACTATAGTCGAGTAATTTATCGGCTGTTAGACGACATGAAGTTGACATTCAGTTTGACTTTGAAGTCAGACTTTAGATTTTTTCCACCGACAATCAACTAACAGTCGACTTGATGTTGTTTGGAAATATTCTTATTTAGCACCTGTAATAATCGTTTCATATCAATTTTGTTGCATTTATATAACATTAATAAAAGTAAGCGCAAATCTTGTTCAGTTTCTACTGTTAATTTGCCATCAAATTGCATGCACAGATTCTGCTCGGTTTCTGCTGGAAATCTGACATCAAAATGCACAGATTCTGTTCGGTTTTTACCGTCGATATTGACAGACAAAAGCTTAATGCAGACACAGATGGTTACGGTTCTAGTGTGGGATTCTAATCGAATTTGCTGCCAATCTGCTGTCAACTTGCTAACATTTTGCTTACTGAGAATACTCAATCTTCGGTGTATACACTCAATATTTGAGTGTATACTCCCTATTTGGAGAATATATTCCCAATATTAAGTGCTTACACTCAATACTTGAGTATTTTTTTCCGTAAGAGATACCAGCTCCCTTCAAATCTGTTTATTACATTGACTTTTTGTTTTTTAGTTGATTAAATTTTTAAATAATTCTAGACATAATACATATGCTGATTGTTTGATATTGAAAAGGACCTTGAATAAGATCGAAACGTTTGTCGACAGATCCTTTTGCATATATAATTTGCATTTTTTAATAATAAATATAAATTTTACATTTTCCAATTATTATGCAATATAATTGATAATTTCTCCCACGCACTATTTTCAGCGTCATTGGTTCTATTGCCTTTACTTTTTACTAGCGATATTGATAAAAATAAAAACAGATACAAAAAACTCAGAAAGATTAAAACCATAAATCGTTTCCTATTTCTTGAAAGTAATAATGAGAATGCTTTTTTGTGGATATGCGGATCAATAATTATTTTATATTGCGATTCCGTTAATTGTACGATTATCTTTAGGGAAAAAAAACAGCGGTTTTGGTAAGCCAATTACAATCCGTGGATCACGATAGAGAAGGTACTAAACAACTAGAAATTTTTTCACTTCAGCTTCTGCACTGTCCTTTGGAGTTTTCAGCGTGCGGGCTCTTCACTTTGGATCGTTCTCTCGTAACCTCAGTAAATAACTTTTATCTTTCCTTTTTGTTGCCAATTTTGGAGGTAAAAAAAATCACAAAATAATATATTTCTAGATTGCTGGTGCAGTCACAACATATCTTGTAATACTCATACAATTCCAAAAAGAGGACGAAACAAAGGGCAATTTCGATAATATATTGAAGAATGCCACTCAAATTCTAAAAAACGCGACGACACTCCACAATATCACAGCGGGAAGATTGGGTCCATAAATGAAGACAAACTATGCTTCTCTTCATTCCTTTTATGTTCTCGACTCTGTAATAATAAAGCTTTTTAAAATTTAATAGATGTCGCTCACGCATTTATTTCTAAAATATCCATGATTGAAAGAATCATCATTTAATAGGAAGATAGTATGTATTATATTGGTTTAAGATATTATAATTTCCATTCCAATATATTTTAATTAGTTTAAACTTTGCCAAAAATTTTTGTCACAAAATTTATAATAACAATATAATTATTAACTTTTTTAGCATTGAACTATGAATTTCTTAGTTAGATCTAACCTAACCTTAGATACAAATTATGCGAATAAATGTATATAATTTTGTTGCAAGAAAAATAAAATATATAAGATTATATTACATAATATTTTATAAATTTTAATTTTAATAAAACAAAAATCTCTCGATTTATAAATATTAATTACTAGATTTAATGTATTGATTTATTAAAAACTGCAAATAATCGTAAATAAATTTTTAATCGTGTCCTGATGCTTACTGTTTCTTAATTTTATTTGTTGATTTATTATACATTCTCTCTCATTAAAAAAATAATAATTTTAATTCTATAAATGAAAATAAATAGCGAAAAACTAATACATTTATTTATTTTTACATATGCATAGCATTTGATAAAAACATATATGTGCACAATGTAAAGAAAGATTTTTAAGTTATGTCTAATGAATAATAATATGACTATGAAATGAAAATTGAATGCAAAAATAAAAAAAAGTATGCGATTTATATTTATTTTTATTACAATGTTACATTTATCAATTACATTAAGAAAACGTTACATAGTCAATATATTATAATATAAAAAAGTGCATTCTTTTATATTATATTTAATATTTTATTAGTATAGATTTAATTAATAAAAGAAATAATATATAGATACGCAAAATATATTTTTATAAATAATGTATATAAAAGAATGATATAAAAGATTTCTTTTTGTATCTATCATCAAAGAAATTTTATACATCGTTCTTGTGTGAGATAAATCACATTAATGTTTCAAAGAATATAAAATTAGCACAATTTTCCCTTATTAATATTAATAATAACTTTATAATTAATATTATATACAATATTATATATTATATTATATATTATTATATCTTTATAACAATTGAATGTAATATATATAATGTAATATTGTATAATATTGTATAATATATTTCGTAATATAATGTTATATAATATTATATCTTTGTAATATATATTATATACATTGTTTATGAGCTATATTATCTTTATATGTATTATAATTTTTATTAATTTTGATATAATCTATTTATCCATGAACAAGATGAAATTTTATCAATTAAATTTACATGTGTTGCACGTATTTTTAATGTAAGCTTCTTATATTTTTAATATAAACTTCTTATATTTTTAATATAAGCTTCTTAATGGATCGTAAAAAATGTAAAACATTTTATAAAAGCGGTTTTTTCATATCTTTTTTATATTTTTTTATATCACCTTTAAATAACAGCATTATAGCTTACAAACATGCAGAATAATGAAATTTTCATTCATCTTCCTTTCTTAAACATTATAATAATCACATTATAACTTATAAATATACTAGAAAATTAAATTTTAAATTAAAATTAAATTTTAGTTACTTTTAAATATTATACTCTTCAATATTTTTATCAGTAGATGGTCTTATCAATCTCCATTTATAAATGCTTTTGTACCATTGATGATAATGTTCATATATTCTGTAAATAAATAAGAAGTAAGAAAAAAGCAATTTATATCTTTATAAAGCAATTTATCTTAAAGCAATTTATATTTACTATATAGTATATGCTGTTTTATATTTTTACTAAAATATTTTAGTAAAATATTTTACTAAAATATTTTAGTATGTTTAGTATGTTAATTATATAATTTAAATTAGAATAGTTTCCGTTTAATGAATAACATTGCTGTACCATGACATACAAAGTATCTCAATTATCCTTAGTCTAAAAAGATTATTTTTTAATTTGGATTTGATATAAATTTGTTTTAGTAAAAGTACCAAAAATAAATCATTTGTGTTTATTAATTTATATCTTTATTGTACATCTTTATGATCAATTCTTATATTTATTATTATTAATTAATAATAATGATTTCAAATAATACATAATATAATAATCATATGTTCCTTTTAATCATCTTAAGTTTACTTTTATATAAAAGTAAATTTTAAATCAGTTAAGAGAGAGAAATGTGATTATTATTCATATAGTTTATTTTGAAAGAAATTTTCTTAATCATTTACAATTCGGACGTAATTATTGGTTATAATTGACTTTAATCACTATTTCAATTATTTTTCTTTGAAGAAAAAAATTAATTCCCAAATTTTTCAGATAATTTATTGTTAAAATTAGATTTATTATCTTTAATTCTTCATCTTTTTAACTTCAGTTCTTCGTGAATATACTTTTAATAGTTGAAAATCTCCGAATGAAAAAAGTTAGATTAATTAGTTAATAGAATGTATTCTTACCTATTACTCCAGTCAACTATTTGATGCACTATCATATAAATAAGACAAACAAATAAGCCTATATAAGGACGATGATTTGTATGAGAAAGAAAAACTGGATATTTAGTAGACTCAGGACTTCTAATAATAAAGTATTACTTCTAATAATAATAATAATAAAATATTAGTCCAATTATAGGGATTCAAAATATTATCGGTAAAACGTTTATAAGTATCTGAAACGATTTATTCCCATCTTTGTAATATATTATTATATTGGTATCATATAAACACATTTAATGGAAAAATAATAATTCTTTAAATAAATTATTTTAATATTATTATAATTAAATTCATCAAATGTAGAAATTGTAAAACCTCATAGAAATTGTTTTATCATTTTATTTTATTTGTTTTTTGGTATACTCTTATTTATTTTACACTGTAATTTATTTATTGAATTGTTATGATTACAACTATAAATCATTCCATTTAAGTTTTAAATATTTTTGACTTTATCATCAAACATTTCTTCACACTTCATAATTATTATAGACAGCCCTTCACAATATGCCAAAAGTTTAAAATCTTCATTTAAAAATATCAAAAAATTATAAGCTGGTCATATAAATAACTGACATAAATAATATAATGTTAATTCTGTTACCAGTTCTTTATCATTATTGTGGCATATGTTTATATATAAATTTTGATTTTTACGATTTTAGCGTTTGTCTTAAATTTAATATCTGCTTATTATTTTGTGAAATTATCTTTCTTAAGTTGTAAAATCTATATATATATATTTATCTATATATATATATATATATATATATATATATATATATATATTAAAATAAAATTTTTTTTTCTAAAAACTAGCTCGCTATTTTTTACAATTTTTTAACGGTTATAAGATCTTTTGTGACGTTTAATAATGATTTGGGCCGTACTTCTAATGGATAGCGAGCATTACAACATGGGCAGTGAAGTATGTCTCTTTTATTTGCTATGGTCTTCAGACAATAAACGTGTATGTATATATTTGCACAGTGACATGAGGATATGAGATTTGTTGTATTCACATCTATCATAAACAGATTTAGATACATAATATATTTAAATAATAATGATGAATTTATATAATATATATCCAATCTTTTTAAAAAATAAATTATATAGATACATATTTTTATGTGTGTTTATGTATATGTGTGTGTGTGTGTATGTGTGTAATACATAAAAAAGTTTATAATACAAAATACACAACGCTGATTTAAAAAATTTTTATTTTGCAATTATTTTTGTAAAGAAAATTTATAAACTCCGATTATATTTCATAAAAATAAAACTGCGTACTTTTTTTACAATGCCAACATGATGACGATCTTGGTACGATCCATTCATCTTCCATGGAAAGAAATTCATCCATTTTTAATTGTATTCTTAATTTATTGAGCTATAAACTGTTAAGCTTTTGTTATAATAACGGATTAATACGTCTTACGAATTTAACTCTTCACGTTGTCACTATATGGTTAATCTCTTGATATCTGCTAACTACTGTTCTGATGATTTATTTACATTTATTCTTTTGACAACAACAGTCGCTGAAAATATTTAAGACCTTGAGACTTTAAGATTTGAACGAGAGACAGCGAAAGCAAGTGCGAGAGAGAGAAAGAAAGAGAGAGAGAGAGAGGGAGTGAGTGAGACAGAGTGAGAGAGAGAGAGGGGGTGGGGTGAAAGAAGAAACTATTGTTATTTAGCTATGCACTATAACAATACTCTCGTTCCCTTATATATTTCTAATGGATGGACATTGTATATCTATTTCTACAATTAATGAAGTCTTTATTATTATTATTATATTATCTGTTATTACTTTTAAGAAAATAAAATTTGCTTTTAGTTTTATTTTATACATTTTAGTTTTATTTTACATATAATTGTTCTATCAAATCAATTTGAAAAATATATAATTGAATATGTTATATTTCTATGTGATATAATGATGGAGGATATATTTATATATTTTTATATCCCGAGATCATAGAAATATAATTATATAATTTTTAGGAATATGGTCGAAACAGAATAATACTGTATTACTTATTAATGTATGGAATTATTAATAAGTTGGGATCAGCCAGTGATTGAAATCCTTGCTGATGGCAATAAATACATTCAATTAGCTAAAACGATTGAGGGATCTGTGTCTATTCTCTTGAAAGGACCACCAGAAAGCGGAAAGACAGCACTTGCCGCACAAATTGCGATGAATTAGGACTTTCCATTCATTAAAGTTTATACACCTGACGATATAGATGATTTTGATGAATCTAAAAAATGTAATTATATACAGGAAGTAATAAATAATTCACTTTTTATATTAGTTATAAATATTGCAAATTTATCTTAAAATCAATACTTTTGTTTTATTATATTTGATATAGGATTTAAAATAATTGCTTATCATTTATATATTTATACATTTGTAGGCATTCGATTATACAAATAATTTTCAATTTAGCTGTATTTTAATCGATGATATAGAAAGTTTATTAGATTATATTGTGAAGGGATCAACGTAAACACACGTGTGTGTGTGTGTGTGTGTGTATGGTACATGTAATTATATTTTTATATATTGTTATAGGAATTGTTATAATAAAATAGAAAATAAGACACAAAAATTAGCAAAAATTAATAAAAAATTATTATTTTTTTTTTACTTAATTTTAGACAAAAGATCTAAATATTTTTCGTATGAAGTATTAAAAGTATTGTGCAATATTGCATGTTAAAAGTTACACATGTTAAAAAATTGCACGTGTGTTATAACAATAATAATAATACTTCACGGTTTGTATTTAATATTCTCAGCTAATATTTGCTTAATACCGTTGCACGATAAAAGAAAATATGCTGCGAGAATTATGTTCTACTGTATTGATCCGATCATGCGCGAAAAACGTCCAAGAGACTTTATCGTTTTAAATTGAATTCTTTTCTTTGTTTTCAATGAGATAACCATCATATGAGTAAAATTACCAATATATTTGAGATTGTAAAGCCTTTTGTATAGATTTCGTTATATTTACGCGCGAAAATCGTGTCGCGTATTTGAATAAACATGTAGGAGATAGATAGAAGTATATATTTTTCGAAGGATACGCATCTCTCGCGAGCGCTCGATCGTCAACAACAATTATCCGTTGACAATCTGACAAGAAGATAAATGGCAAGAGCGGGACATAAAACGCAGAGAGAATTTTAGCGTCGCATTTCATTCCGTGAATTGCGCGGGTTGTGCATCAAATTCTCGTGAATTTTCGATAAATCTCGCAACAATAGATTTTCCAGTAATCGATGATGCAATTGACAAAAGTGCGATGATTCTTATAAAGTATATAAAGTGTATTCCGCGTATTATAAAGTATATTCTGCGCGAAGGATATTTTTGTAAAAGATATTTTTGTAAAAGATCTTGTGACTTCATATTTTCCGCTGAATGTGATAAAAAGGTAAAATTTACACACATATTAGCGCTTACTTTTTTATTTTTTTTTTGTCAACTATACATACATTTTACATTTCATTTCATACTAACATTAAATGTTACATACATACAGTTTGTACACTCACTTTATATTTCATTTTAATACTAATAATAAAATTTCAAAATAAAGATTTAACAAGTTGTAAATTTAATTATTACATGTGATCGTAGGAGTCTATTCAATACAGCTTGCGAATTATTTTGTGAGCGCGTCTATGAATATCATCAACTAAACTACCCTCATGTCCAGAAAAATGCATGTGCGATGGAACGATTTGGATAATGGACAAATGACAAATAAGACAAACAGTAAGATAATATATCTTTATTTTATATCATTTTTAGATAAAATTTATTTGATATGAAATCAAAGAATGGAAAGTTACTTTTTAAAAATAACTAGTTAACTAACCATTATCCGTTATCGAGTTAAGCTAGTTATTATTATTAGTTATTGGTTTTTAAAAGTAATTATCCGTTATCGAGTAAAAGCTAGTTATTATTATTAGTTATTGGTTTTTAAAAGTAATTAGTTACCATTATTACTATTTAAAGTAACGATTCTTTCTCCCTTTTTTCATTTTAATACTGAAACGAGATAAGAGTAAAAAAATTTTTTTAAATAAAAAACTTACTTTTTGTAATTTTTTATTAAAATATTAATAAGAGCAATAAATTTTTTATTTTAAATTTGCAAAACTATAAAAAATTTAGAAGGAAAGTTTAAAAACGTAAAAGCAAATAAATTTTGATTTTTATTAAATTTATAAATACAGTCACACACACACAAATTTATATTCCTTTTGTACTTTTAATTTTATATTTACAAATTTTAATATTATAATTTTACACTTATTTGTTCTTAAAATGCATGAAACTACAAGGACCATTATATTTAGATTAATACATAGAATTATCTAAATCACAAAATATATATTAAAAGAAGATTAAAAGAAGTTAAAAAGAAATCGATTTTGTGTTTCAAAGATGTAAATAAAAAGAAGTGTAATGTTTTTTGTAAATTTTGATATCCTGAATATGATAAAAAAATTAAAAAATTCATGGGACTTAAAAAACACTTTGACAATTGAGTAAATACATGATGTATTTATAGAAATTCAGGTGATGTATGAAGCTACCACAAAACATATCCACGTGAGTTTTTTGAAAAAGCGGGAAAGGAGATAGGTTTTATAACAACAAAAAGAATTTTTTCGGAATTCTGTCAAAAGCATACAAAGTGTTTCATCACTCTTTCTCCATCTTTTTCTAATATGGAAAAATATGGACATGTGGAAATATGTGTTTCTAATTATAACATAGATTAGTAGAAAAATAAATCGATTTCGAACACACAGCTTAATAAGTTAATTGTTTTTTTAATTAATCAGATTGTAAAAAACAAATAGAAAAAGGTTAAAAATCAAAAATTAAAATATCTCTAAAATTAGTAAAATATAAATAAAATAAAAACGCGCGCGCGCGCGTGTGTGTGTGTGTAATCGTGAATGTGTACGATTTAAATCGATAATCTGGAATAAATGTATATAGACAAGCCTTCAGACGCGGACGATGATGTGGCAAATCCCAATGTGACGAGTAATAACAAATCGGCAAACAGTGATTTATACCAAGCCTTGTTTCCGATTTATTATATCAGCAAACTGTTCGGTGTATTTCCAATGAGATTTGTCCGACAGGTGTCTGGCAGGTATCAAGGCCGATTGAGCATCATCGATAGCAGTTACAGGTGACAATGAACCATCAAATCGATTCATATCTTCCCGATGTAGATGAAAATCATATTTAATGAAACGTTTTAATATATATATATATATATATATATATATATATATATATATATATGTATGTATGTATGTATGTATATTTGTGTGTGTGTATAGCCATTTTTTTGGAAAAATTGTCACCTTGTTTATTTTGTAACTAATTTTTGTAAAATATACGAAAAGGAGCTATTTTTTCCAGAAGAATATTAATGCGACAAATTCAATGATGTTGCCTTTCATCTGCATCATCGTTGTTGCTTTTCAAAAAGCTTAAATGACAATAAGGGTTTAGTGGGTCATCATTTTAAAATTTCTTGTATAGAGATAATAATTGTATAGAGAAATAGGTATAAAGCTATTCCTTCCAACGGATTCCTTCCAAAATGTTCGTTTAGTTTGAAACTCGGCTTTATTATTATTTAAAAAACAATAACAAACATTTTTAACATTTGTTATAATAAAATCGCAAAGTAAATAAATTGTATTCTAAATTTTATTTGAAATTATTTTGTACCCAAAACTTCTAAATATTATTCCTTGCAAAATATCTATTAAAATAAAAAAACTGTTATAGGAAAAACTTTTAAAATGATATGCCATTTAATCTTTATTGTCACAGATTTTTTAAGAAAGCTACAGGAATAAAGGTACAGAGATTCCCTGACAGAGATAAAGGGGCATCTTGTTGAATTTATTACATTTAAATGTATATCCTCCTTGGAAACAAAAACAATCTTTTTTGGCATTTTTTGCTTCATCACAAAATAAATGGAAGCTTTTAAATAAATACCATGTATATGTTTATAGAGGAACATTGAAGACGTACTTTGTATTTCAAATAGACAGTAAACAAATAGTTTCCTACTTAAATGTTTAAGAGAGAAAAAGTGACTATTATATTAGACTATTAAAAATCAGAGCGAATCAAAAAGTAAGGTTCCTGTTTTATTACCATTATTATTTATCACTTATGCACAAATTAAATTTATTGTATTAAAATAGAAAATGATTATTTTTCAATATAATTTTTGAAAAAATTGATGAACTTATTTAACCTTAATTGGCACAAATTTGAAACTTTTCTCTCGGTAAAAATGCGTTAATGTTTTAACCATTCTTGAATGGTATTTTATATTGCTGCATTGTCTTTCCCCAAGATGTTTCTTTAAACATCTAAACAAATAAAAATTGAAACTAATCAAATTCAAGTTTGAGGGAGAATATTCCAGTAAAATATTCGAATAAAGTGATTACAAGAATTTGATGTAGAGTATGATCTGATATTATCGTGAAAAAAATTCACGAGAAAGAGGTTTTTCTAAAAAAAAGTTCAGACCTCTTTCTTCGGAAAAGTCTCTTTGATGATACAGCAGTGCAAAATTTTGTTCAAGAATGATCAAAAGACAGATTTTTATCAAGAAAAAAATCTTTAAACTCATGTCAAGATGAAACAAGTGCATCTTCTTGAAAACTATATTCAAACGTAACTATTAGCTTTTATTTTAACAGAATAAGACCAATTTGTACATAAATAAAAATGTATTATAAATAATAAAACCAGGGGACCTTATTTTTTTATTCATCCGAATATAAAACAATATATAAAAGATTGGAGGTTATTCAATTGCTAAATTAACTTTAATATATAAGTAATATCTGTATAATATGTTACATCAAAATATAATTAAAATAATATATATTAAAATAATATATCGCAGTCTATGCTTAATGGCGAGCCTGATAAGCGCCCAAATTTGGGGTTTCTGGCGCGATCTCAGACGTGGATGGGAGAATAGCACCAGACTTAAATCGCGGACCGCGATCATTTTCACCGTAAGCGATGGGTTAGGATTAATGAGTCTCACGGCTGTCTCCATCATCGGTTCAATTATGCACTGGCAACAGGTGCAAACTATCATCGATAAATTGATCGACGTAAGTCTCATTTAATTATTTTTATCACAGAGATTATCACATTCGAATTCATCGATTCATTCGCCTTAAGTGCGATGAGAAGCTGGGAATCCTCTCCCCGAAGAAGCTGCGACGGCACACCATCCTGTTAACATTTTGCAGCCTCTCCTGTTGCATCATTGTCTTATGTCTCGATTTCTACATGTGGAATTACAAGGTGAAGCTAAATAAGAAACTGGATAACAAAGGGCCGTTCAATTATCTCCCTCTGTTGTTTATGTACGTAATTTTTATTATGATGGAAGATCAATATGCCATCATCGTGTACAATGTGGGCCAACGGTTCTTTAGAATCAACAAGACTCTTGAAAATATCCTTAAAAGCAGTAAAATCACAAATCAATTCAGAAAGGATCTTGGATTAGGTAGATTATTCTAAACGTCACTAATCATTTTTAAATTTTTAAAATGCTTTTAAAGCGACATACAAATTTCTTAGCTGGCGACTTTCGAGATCAAGGACAATTCATTACATACAGTCGGCAAGAAATGATAGGAAATACTCGAATGTTTCGTAAATCGAAGCTCATGGATTCCATTGTTGCAAATGGTACGATTTTAAATTTCACTCTTTAAAAAATCTGATAAAAGCATTAATTACGTTTGTAATAAATAATACAATATGAATAATAGCAAGAAAGAATAAATGTTAAACATATTAGAAAATAACAAATATATATACTTAAAACTGTAGCAAAATCTTTTTTTAGATGGCAAAAGTTTTACAGATAGAATATCTCAACTGGTGACAGTACACGCGACGCTGTGTGACACAGTGTCACTTATAAATACTGCTTATGGCGTCATTGTACTCGTAATTACAATTACCTGTCTAATACATCTGGTCCTTTCACCGTACACTTTGATAATGGAAGATGACGTAAGACGTGAATCGATATTCGTTATAGTAAACGGATTGTGGTGTATCTTCCACATTTGGAGATTACTCGGGATAGTAGAGCCCACATATGCTACTACAATGCAGGTATTTGTAATAATTTAATTTAAATAATTAATAAATTAACATTTATATATATATATATATATATATATATATGTATACATACATATATATATATATATATATATATGTATACATACATATATATATATATATATATATATATATGTTAATATTTATTAACTTAAACTATTTAAATTACAATATTATAAATGTATAATAATTTGCTATAAGGTGCTAAAAGGATTATTGTTGATAATAGGAAACTCTTCAATAATCTTGGTCTTACTATATATAAGTATCAAGATCTAGAGCTAAGTTTTTTTTATCAACATATTGATAAAAAACTATAATAAATCCAGTAATGAAAGTTTCATTATCGTTACAACTCGCTAGTAAAAAGAAAAAACGATAGAATCAATGACGCTGAAAGTAGTGAGTGAATGAAATTATCACATATATTGCATAACAATTGGAGAATGTAAATTTACATGATAAAAAATGCAAATTATATGCAAAAAGATCTATCGACAGACGTTTCGACCTCATTTCAGGTCCTTTTTAAAGTCAAACAATCAAACATATGTATTATGTCTAGAATTATTTAAAAATTTAATTAACTAAACAACAAAAAGTCAATGCAATAAATTTTAGACTTGAAAAGAACTGGTAGAGCATTTTGCAACTTGAGAAAAAATAGTGGAAGCATGTGACTGCGTGATTTATAATCTCTTTCCAGAAGTTTTAGGAAAGGATATAAGCAAGGTGAGCTTTTCAGTTTTGCATCGAGCTGCGCTCGTGTTTTTATTTTATTATCTCTTCTAATGTTAATTTGTTTGCATTTTTTAACTTGTATTAAATACACCACACCAATTTATACTTTTGCGCTCAATACAACTGATGTGACTTTATCCTTACGAAAAAAACACTCAAAATATCAATCAAAACACTCAAAATATCAATCAAAAAGACTCAAAATATCAATCAAAAAGATACTCAAAATAATATTCAATTTGAATATTATTTTGTACGCTTAACTTGATAGTGACACTCAAATTTTAGTGTTACTCTCAGCGTTACTCTCAAAATAACAGCTATCTTCAATGCTATTCTCAACTTAAAAATTAATTTGAATATTACTCTTAAATTGCGTGTTAAACTCAAATTAATTCTCAAGTTGAGAATAACATTCAAAACAAAGATGATGCTTTAAAAATTAGGATAGCAATATTGAGATGAGAATATATTGTTATAAAAACTATCTCTCTCTCTCTCACTTTTAAAATAAAAATATAAATTTTTTGATAACTTAAAATAAAAATATACTATCTTGATAAGTAAAAATAAAAATATAATTAATTAAAAATATAATTATTAATAAAAATATAATTATTTTTATAAATTTTATAACTTAAAATAAAAATGTTTTTATGAAGGTATCTTATTCAGTTGTTGAGCAGCATTTTTACATTTATTTTCTACTAGCATTACTTGCTTGAAAAAAATATTTATAATATATATATATATATATATATATATATATATATATATATATATATACAAAGTGTCTCATTTAAATTTTCCCAGGCAAATATTTCGGAAAATAATGAAAAATCGAAAAAATGTTTCAGACAAAAGTTGTATGATTTCTAGAGGGACATAAGATGGTGCAATTGGTTTGATCTTAAAGAGTCAATTGAAGGTCACGTGAAAGTCACTTTAATCTTTTTAGCTGTAATAATCGTTTTATATTAATTTTGTTGCATTTATATAACATTAATAAAAGTAAGCGCAAATCTTGTTCAGTTTCTGCTGTTAATTTGCCATCAAGTTGCATGCACAGATTCTGCTCGGTTTCTACCGCCGTTTGTTGACAGACAAAAGCTTAATGCAGACACAGATGGTTACGGTTCTAGTGTGGGATTCTAATCGAATTTGCTGCCAATCTGCTATCAACTTACTAACATTTTGCTTACTGAGAATACTCAATCTTCGGTGTATACACTCAATATTTGAGTATTTTTTCCGTAAAAGATACCAACTCCTTTCAAATCTAAAGTTTATTACTTTGACTTTTTGTTTTTTAGTTGATTAAATTTTTAAATAATTCTAGACATAATACATATGTTGATTGTTTGATATTGAAAAGAACCTTGAATAAGGTCGAAACGTTTGTCGACAGATCCTTTTGCATATAATTTGCGCTTTTTACCATATAAATTTTACATTCTCCAATTATTATGCAATATAATTGATAATTTCTCCGACACACTATTTTCAGCGTCATTGGTTCTATTGCCTTTACTTTTTACTAGCAATATTGATAAAAATAAAAACAGATACAAAAAACTCAGAAAGATTAAAACCATAAATCGTTTCCTATTTCTTGAAAGTAATAATGAGAATGCTTTTTTGTGGATCTGCGGATTAATAATTACTTTGTATTGCGATTCCGTCAATTGTACGATTATCTTTAGGGAAAAAAAACAGCGGTTTTGGTAAGCCAATTACAATCCATGGATCACGATAGAGAAGATACTAAACAACTAGAAATTTTTTCACTTCAGCTTCTGCACTGTCCTTTGGAGTTTTCAGCGTGCGGTCTCTTCACTTTGGATCGTTCTCTCGTAACTTCAGTAAATAACTTTTATCTTTCCTTTTTGTTGCCAATTTTGGAGGTGAAAGAAATCACAAAATAATACATTTCTAGATTGCTGGTGCAGTCACAACATATCTTGTAATACTCATACAATTCCAAAAAGAGAACGAAACAAAGGGCAATTTCGATAATATATTGAAGAATGCCACTCAAATTCTGAAAAACGCGACGACACTTCATAATATCACAGCGGGCAGATTGGATCCATAAATTAAGACAAACTATAGCCGATATTCATAGTCCGATCTTATATTTGAGATCGTCTTAAGTTCGAGCTTGAAATGTTACGCAGCTATTTGATTGGTTGAATGAGGTCTTAAGTCAACCTCGGACCAGACTTAAGACGATTTTAAATATAAGATCGGACTATGAATAAAGGCCTATGCTTCTCTTCATTCCTTTTATGTTCTCGAATCTGTAATAATAAAGCTTTTTAAAATTTAATAGATGTCGCTCACGCATTTATTTCCAAAATATCCATGATTGAAAGAATCATCATTTAATAGGAAGATTCATAGTATTATATTGGTTTAAGATATTATAATTTCCATTCCAATATATTTTAATTAGTTTAAACTTTGCCAAAAATTTTTGTCACAAAATTTATAATAACAATATAATTATTAACTTTTTTAGCATTGAACTATGAATTTCTTAGTTAGACCTAACCTAACCTTAGACACAAATTATGCGAATAAATGTATATAATTTTGTTGCAAGAAAAATAAAATATATAAGATTATATTACATAATATTTTATAAATTTTAATTTTAATAAAATAAAAATCTCTCGATTTATAAATATTAATTACTAGATTTAATGTATTGATTTATTAAAAACTGCAAATAATCGTAAATAAATTTTTAATCGTGTCCTGATGCTTACTGTTTCTTAATTTTATTTGTTGATTTATTATACATTTTCTCTCATTAAAAAAATAATAATTTTAATTCTATAAATAAAAATAAATAGCGAAAAACTAATACATTTATTTATTTTTACATACGCATAGCATTTGATAAAAACATATATGTGCACAATGTAAAGAAAGATTTTTAAGTTATGTCTAATGAATAATAATATGACTATGAAATGAAAATTGAATGCAAAAATAAAAAAAAGTATGCGATTTATATTTATTTTTATTACAATGTTACATTTATCGAATTACATTAAGAAAACGTTACATAGTCAATATATTATAATATAAAAAAATGCATTCTTTTATATTATATTTAATATTTTATTAGTATAGATTTAATTAATAAAAGAAATAATATATAGATACGCAAAATATATTTTTATAAAAAATGTATATAAAAGAACAATATAAAAGATTTCTTTTTGTATCTATCATCAAAGAAATTTTATACATCGTTCTTGTGTGAGATAAATCACATTAATGTTTCAAAGAATATAAAATTAGCACAATTTTCCCTTATTAATATTAATAACTTTATAATTAATATTATATACAATATTATATATATTATGTTATATATTATTATATCTTTGTAACAATTGAATGTAATATATATAATGTAATATTGTATAATATTGTATAATATATTTTGTAATATAATGTTATATAATATTATATCTTTGTAATATATATTATATACATTGTTTATGAGCTATATTATCTTTATATGTATTATAACTTTTATTAATTTTGATATAATCTATATATCCATGAACAAGATAAAATTTTATCAATTAAATTTACATGTGTTTCACGTATTTTTAATATAAGCTTCTTATATTTCTAACATAAACTTCTTAAATTTTATAATATAAGAAGTTATATTATTATAACTTCTTATATTTTTAATATAAGCTTCTTAATATATCGTAAAAAATGTAAAACATTTTATAGAAGCGATTTTATATATCTTTTTTATATTTTTTTATATCACCTTTAAATAATAGCATTATAGCTCACAAACATGCAGAATAATAAAATTTTCATTCGTTTTCCTTTCTTAAACATTATAATGATCGCATTATAACTTATAAATATACTAGAAAATTAAATTTTAAATTAAAATTAAATTTTAGTTACTTTTAAATATTATACTCTTCAATATTTTTATCAGTAGATGGTCTTATCAATCTCCATTTATAAGTGCTTTTGTATCATTGATGGTAATGTTCATATATTCTGTCAATAAATAAGAAGTAAAAAAAAAGCAATTTATATCTTTATAAAGCAATTTATCTTAAAGCAATTTATATTTACTATATAGTATATGCTGTTTTATATTTTTACTAAGATATTTTAGTATGTTTACATTTATATAATTTAAATTAGAATAGTTTCCGTTTAATGAATAACATTGCTGTACCATGACATACAAAGTATCTCAATCATCCTTAGTCTAAAAAGATTATTTTTTAATTTGGATTTGATATAAATTTGTTTTAGTAAAAGTATCAAAAATAAATCATTTGTGTTTATTAATTTATATCTTTATTGTACATCTTTATGATCAATTCTTATATTTATTATTATTAATTAATAATAATGATTTCAAATAATACATAATATAATAATCATATGTTCCTTTTAATCATTTTAAGTTTATTTTATGTAAAAGTAAATTTTAAATCAGTTAAGAGAGAGAAATGTGATTATTATTCATATAGTTTATTTTGAAAGGAATTTTCTTAATCATTTACAATTCGGACGTAATTATTGGTTATAATTGACTTTAATCACTATTTCAATTATTTTTCTTTGAAGAAAAAAATTAATTCCCAAATTTTTCAGATAATTTATTGTTAAAATTAGATTTATTATCTTTAATTCTTCATCTTTTTAACTTCAGTTCTTCGTGAATATACTTTTAATAGTTGAAAATCTCCGAATGAAAAAAGTTAGATTAATTAGTTAATAGAATGTATTCTTACCTATTACTCCAGTCAACTATTTGATGCACTATCATATAAATAAGACAAACAAATAAGCCTATATAAGGACGATGATTTGTATGAGAAAGAAAAACTGGATATTTAGTAGACTCAGGACTTCTAATAATAAAGTATTACTTCTAATAATAATAATAATAATAAAATATTAGTCCAATTATAGGGATTCAAAATATTATCGGTAAAACGTTTACAAGTATCTGAAACGATTTATTCCCATCTTTGTAATATATTATTATATTGGTATCATATAAACACATTTAATGGAAAAATAATAATTCTTTAAATAAATTATTTTAATATTATTATAATTAAAATCATCAAACGTAGAAATTGTAAAACCTCACAGAAATTGTTTTATTATTTTATTTGTTTTTTGAAATACTCTTACTTATTTTACTGTAATTTATTTATTGAATTGTTATGATTACAACTATAAATCATTCCGTTTAAGTTTTAAATATTTTTGACTTTATCATCAAACATTTCTTCACACTTCATAATTATTATAGACAGCCCTTCAAAATATGCCAAAAGTTTAAAATCTTCATTTAAAAATATCAAAAAATTATAAACTGATAATATAAATAACTGACATATAAATAATATAATGTAAGTTCTGTTAGCAAGCTTTATTATTATTGTGGCATATGTTTATATATAAATTTTGACTTTAACGATTTTAGCGTTTGCCTTAAATTTAATATCTGCTTATTATTTCTTATTATTTCTTATTATTCTTTTCTTATCTTTTATCTAATAATAAAGCTTGCTAACAGAACTTACATTATATTATTTATATGTACGATCAGTTTATAATTTTTTTATACTTTTAAATAAAGATTTTAAACTTTTGGCATATTTTGAAGAATAGACTGTCTATAATAATTAAAATGTGAAGAAATTAGAATATATATATATATATATATATATATATATATATATTAAAATAAAATTTTTTTTTCTAAAAGTTACCTCGCTGTTTTCTACCATTTTTTTAACGGTTATAAGATCTTTTGTGACGTTACCTTTAATAATAATTTGGACTATATTTCTAATGGATAGCGACTACTATAACATGGGCAATAAAGTATGTCGCTTTTATTTGTTATCTCCTCCAGACAATAAACGTGTATGTATACATTTGCACAGTTACATGGGGATATGTGATTTGTTTTATTCATTTATCATAAACGGATTTATATACATAATATATTTAAATAATAATGATTTTTTAAATAATAATGATAAATTTATATAATATATATCCAATCTTTTTAAAATATAAATTATATAGATACGTATTTTTATGTGTGTTTATGTGTGTGTGTGTGTGTGTGTGCGTGTGCGTGTGCGTGCGTGCGTGCGTGCGTGTGCGTGTGTGTGTGTGTGTGTGTGTGTGTGTGTGTGTGTGTGTGTGTGTGTGTGTGCGTGTGTGTGTGTGTGTGCGTGTGCGTGTGTGTGTAACGCAAAGAAAAGTTTATAATACAAAATACATAATGCTGATTCAAAAAATTTTCATTTCGCAATTATCTTTGTAAAAAAAATTTATTAAACTCCGATTATTTCATAAAAATAAAACTGCGTACTTTTTTTACACTGCCAACATAATGACGATCTTGGTGCGGTCCATTCATCTTCCATGGAAAGAAATCCATCCATTTTTAATTGTATTCTTAATTTATTGAGCAATAAATTGTTAAGCTTTTGTTATAATAACGGATTAATACGTCTTACGAATTTAACTCTCCACGTTATCACTGTATGGTTAATTTCTTGATACTGCTAACTTTAATACTGTTCTGACGATTTATTTACATTTATTCTTTTGACAACAACAGTCGCTGAAAATATTATTAAAAAAAACAAAGACTGAGTTAAGCTAAAATTAAAGTTAAAGCGACGTTGGTAGAAGCAGTCATTAGTCATATATCGACAAAAAGTTAAGTCGACTCTCGAAATCTTATAGTAAAAGGATTTCAATGATGTGCTTTGTAATGTTCTAGTTGAAATAAAAAGAGTTTTTTTGTGTAATTATATGTCAATGTATATTTTCCTTTTGTATAGCACAGAAGATAACAATTACTATTGTATTACATTACATTTGTTGTCGTTCTGAACATAGAGAATGATAATAACGATGATTATAACAGTGATAATGATGATGATAATGACGAATAATAATTATAGAAAAAACGAAGTACTAGATAGATTTTAATACAAATATGTCTCTTAAGCATCCAGTTGCACTATTCGAATCTATTTTTTTTTCTTTCTAATAATTCGGCAAATAAAATTTTCTCCATCAAAATCAATAAAAAGATGTTAAACTGTTTTCTTGATATAATTCATTTACACGATTTGTGTTGTGTGATTATGACGTGTAAGTATAGTTGAAATTCTTAACAGAAAATTTCGTTATATATAATTAATAGTCATTTAATATTAAATTTGAAAATATATTATACATGATCTAAATTATTCTAAAAAATTCTAAAATCTTAAAAATTTTCATTACATTAACTCTAAATTGTTCAAATTATAAAATAAAAATTTTAGAAAAATATTTATATCATTATTTTGCCGATAAAGATGTTCATATTATAGATTCGAAAGTGTTTGTCGCAATAAGATTACATACAGAATTCGCATTATTATTGAAAAAAGAAAAAAACAAATCAGTAATAATAATTAGATGATTGCGCATTAAAAACAATGTGAGCGCATTTTACATTCTTTTTTATTTTTGTAATTCTTGAAAACGCTAGTTTTACAGTCTGAAAATGTTTCTCTTTCGCAGCAAACGTTTGCAAAACTTACTTAAAATTCTGTACATTACTGAAATTGCTCGCTTGTAATTATCAATGTAAACTCAATTAATATCGACAGGTACGATGCTGATATATCTCAGTGTATAGGATATAATGTGTTTAAAATAAATACGGATCATCTATGTGTTTTCTTACCGTGCAATGATTGCGCGACAGAGTATATCTTAATTAAGATTACAATTATTCTCTTGCAAGATATTTGCAAATATGTTCAGGATATACTCCTTGCATAAAGTGATTCATTTGCGACGAGTGCACAATTTACAAATTGTACATGGAAATTAATTTGTCAAAGAAATTCCTATTATTGAATTTCTCATCATTGCAATATATTCGATATAATCTCATGCGAAATTTACGAATGCTATTGGAAGATATAAACTAAACTTTGATAATAAAAAAATATTCTCTAAAATAGCGCAAATTGTTATTTGATATATTTACATCATTCTTGAGATTTAAGGCTAGCGCAAGAACTGCTCTTTGCGCAAACGAAAATATAAAAACACAAAAAATATACACGATACTGGCCAATAGTTTGAGTGATTTTTGTTTTTATTTCACAATAGATAATATTAAAATAAAAGATATACATTGACTATAAATTTTTATTCATCTCACAAAGCATATGCATTTAATTGTATACGTGTGTGTGTGTGTGTGTGTGTGTGTGAAATACATTTGTCTATTTTAAATCAATATATCGAGGAAATGTAATTTATACATATATTCATTAATAATAACATCGGTAAAATAATTTGTTAACATCATTCAATCTCTCTCTCCCCCTCTCTCTCTCTCTCTCTCTCTCTCTCTCTCTCTCTCTCTCTTTCTCTTTGTTATATCTCTTTAAAATTTAAAATTTCTTATTTTAATATTTTATTGTTTCGTCTCTATCTCTAATTTAAAAAGGATATCTCTTTGCAAATTCTTTACATAGTTAAATGGTTATTTTTTATTTATCATATATTGTCTTCTCTTTTGATGAAAGAATATTCATAAAATAATTTTTTAATTTCAAATTTTATTTTTCAAAATACTCAAATTATTGACCGATAACGTATATATACCACAAGTAAATACATAATAAGCTATAAAAGCCTTAATTATACTCGGCGATAAGTTGCTCGGTAAATTCAGAGGAGAAAGTGAAATAATCAGCAACCGAGGCATAATGTCTTATAACATAAGAAAAAAATCACAGTTTTATTTAAGTCTAAGTTTGTATGTATATATATGTATAAGCGGTATTAAATAGTTGTATACTATTTACAATCTCTCGGAAGGCCTCGGGGCGACCTATCGAGCCACACGACACGCTCTAATAATTAATCAATTAATAAGTGTATTCTTTCTCTCGGATTAGTCTCGTTCGCGAGAGCACCTAATTCTATCTACGAATTAGGGAAAGAATATAGCTAATAATATATAACACTTATATAAAATGACGTGCACGCGCCCGCATTTGTGAGTACAATATATTTTGATCCGGTACTTTGACATGGGTAAGGTATTTGCTCTCTGCAATAGTAAGGTAAAAGACAAAATAATAGTAAGATGAAAATATTCTGATAATTTAATGATTAGCATAATATATCTATATTGTATCTTTTTTCTTTTTTTTTACAAAAATACAGAAATTCCGTGTAAATCTTTCTTTCTTCTTGACTTTATTATTTATCTTTATTATTAATCTGAAAATAAATCGTTAATAATCGTAACAATCAAATAATAAACTTTGATTCGATAAAATTTTATAACAATACTTTTTTAGTAAAAAAAAATAGTCGCTAAATTTGCTATTCGTGAAATGATAAAAAAGTACAATAATTTTTATACAATCTCTATATGTAAACATGTATTGTCTAAAGATCTTTATCGAACCAACTTATATTTTGTGAAAATTAATTATTTTCGATTTTCCAATCGTTACTTAAAACTCAACTAATGTCTTTTACCTTATTACTACGTTATTAGCATGATAGTCGCTAACAAACACATGCGCAATCCCGTGAGATGCGGAGAAAAAGGGTTTCGCTTTGATTAAATGTACATATAATATATTCATATAATGCTCGCGAGAATATCTCGCATATGTATAAAAGTTTATTTCTCTCTTCTAATATCTCGCTATCAGAGTAAAGAGTCTTTCCTACATGTGAGGACAGCCTTTCTGCCGATAATGATATTCTTATTTTGCACGATAAATATCATGAGAACTGTTAGATTCTCGGATCAATTCGCGATCATATATATTTGACAAGAAATAATACGATCATCATACGATATCAGAGATTCAAATTCTAAGAACGAATTATGCCGGCGATTGTGAAAATGGCCTAAATAAAAAATATTTTTCTTTATTATTTCATTAATTTGTATTTTAAATTCATATACAATCATCAAATTTCACCATTAGAGAAGAGACTATGATGAAGGTAAATATGTCAGATATATATATATATGTATATATATTTTGTTAAATCATTAAATTTTTTTTCAACAAAGATGTATTTTTTGTTTTAAAATTACTTTCATAATCATGAACACAATTCTGTATTTATGGTATAAAAAGACCCAAATTTTAAATCTCAAAAAAATCCAATTTTTATAATACAAATTTCCTCTCAAACATATAAAACGTGGATTTTAGATTTTTATATGAAAATAATACTTGTTTGCGTTTCTACAGGCAATTCTGCGTAAGCTTTTAATCGCAGAGACAGAAAAAATGTTATTTTTAATAACAATAAAACTTGATAAGCAAAGTTTTTGTGCATAATACATGAAAAAAATGTCGCTCGCCATTAAATATGCCATTAATGTGTACAGTTGTAAACACGAATGGAGAAATAAAGATCGCGAACCAACGACTTATTAATGTTAGATATGAATCGTTTTTTTTTACAGAATATATATATACAGGGTGGCCCCGAATGTTCCAGCCAGACTTTGAGATCTTATAGGAAATTTAATTCTGAACAAAAAATTTCCGATAAACATGGGTCGAAAAATGCTTCCTTAAGAAGTTATCGCTCAAAAACCTCTGATCAAGGAAGAGCAAAAGGTGAGAAGAAAATAAAATAAAAAGAAAATAAAACTAAATAAATTTCTTGAAAAAAACGATAAAAATGAAAAATAAAAATCTTTTTCTTTTATGAAAATAAAATAATTTTTGTTTTAACTAACTTTTATTTTATTTTCATAAAAGAAAAAGATTTTTATTTTTTATTTTTATCGTTTTTTTTTTCAAGAAATGTATTTAGTTCCGTTTTCTTTTAATTTCATTTTCTTTTCACCTTTTGCTCTTCCTTCATCGGAGATTTTTGAGCGATAACTTCTTAAGGAAGCATTTTTCGATCCATGTTTATAGGAAATTTTTTGTTCAGAATTAAATTTCCTATAAGATCTCAAAGTCTGGCCGGAACGTTCGGGGCCACCCTGTATACATATAATATTCTGACAGCCTCAATATTATATATACGTGAGCATTATTCTCGCTGCTCCTCTAAATGCTCGATATACACTCTCTTTCGCGTTATTAACGACTGCTTCTCTTTCTTTCTTAAAACTTTAACCCGCCTGTCCCTAACACGCGACTGTATGCCTTACACACATATATACATCATGTATTCGAATAAAATTAACAAGACATGAATATGATTTGTATGACTTGTTCTCTTTTATCAACATCTCTACCTTTGACGGATATAATTTATACGTTTCTACGTACATACATGTTCATCATACGAATTATCTAATTATATATGTACATATAAAATTATTGATCAAGTATCCAAAGTATTGTTCGCTCCCATGGAGCTGTGTTTGTGTGTATGTATACGTATCCGTGTTTATCAACACTAAAAGAGCCAATTCTTTTAAATAAGACATTTTATATCGCTCGAGAGTGCATAAGATGAATGATCAGAGAAATATAAAATTCTATGGAGCAACCGAGATAAATTTTCTAGTTGAGAATCGTTAGTGTCAGACTCTTCTAGTATTCATTACCACTTGAGAATTATCCGTATTAGTTGTATCAGCACAGAAAACGAAAATTTTGTGCAATGGACGATTGCACAAAAACGAGAACACAGCGGCCTTCAAGGACAGATGTTCATTAAAAGTTTTACTGAGCTCTTCTTTTTTATAACTTTTATACATATATAGCGTATATGTAGGTTTTCGCATCAGGAGCCGCTCTTGGAGAATAATAATTAATTCTTGAGTGGACAATAACACTTAGTTATTCTCATTCGAAATAGCTTCCATTATTGATTAAATGGAGACTAAAATTCTTGAATGTACATCTAATCGAGTTCAAACGAATTCCTGTGTTAGATTACCTTGACTTAGAGATAATGAATACATATGACGCATAATGAGATCTCCATCTTCTTATTATTGATCATTTTTCTTTTTTTTTGTCGATAATTTCTCTTTCTTATACTCTTATAGAAGCACATCTATCTATTATTATTATCGTAACCGCGTTAACGCTCTACATTTTATTATTAACTAACATTATTACAGCGCTGCTGCTAGTGCTACCAGTGTTACACGATTGTTAGCATCTCGTTACTATCAATATTATATTAATTATTAATTACTAGTATCGCCAATAATCAACGTAATCTCATTGGCGATATATATTGTTAATCTTATTATTGTTATCGTTATTATTTTATCGTTTACTATTAATATTTATTGTTGCAGTTGCTGTTGTTCTTGTTGTTGCTATTATTGCGAGCATGTTTTTTTTGTTCTCAGTGTGTTACAGACTGCGTGTAACTTCCTTGGTCCTGGTCCCAGTTCCTGCTACTTGTCTGCTTGTGTTCGCAATGACGATCGAAAAGGATGACTGTGTCCTTACATGTAGTGAGGGTACATTCAATCAATTAACATATCATATTATCATCGGACCGTACACATCGTCGAATGACTGGAACTGAAAATCTAAATTCTACAAATGTACACAACTAAAGCACTGGAAGACTTTACAACGCCAAGAGTATTATTTGTAAGTTTAAGAGATCACACATCGTGTAATTAGGGATACCATCTAGGAGCCCTAAAATCATAAGACTGCATGTGTATATATACATTCTTTTCTCTGTACATATTCTTCATACATCATGTGGACATCGATTTTATGTTAACAATAGTTGAGAACCGAAAGGCGAAAGCTATATTTAGAACACTGCGAGGATCGATACTTGATGGTAAATCGTGAGAAATTATGATCATTGTGATCCTGTTCATCCGGATACAAATCCAAATTGTTAACGTTCGTAATTTAAATGATAGATCTTAAATTCCTTTAATGTTGTATTCGATTAAAAATGATAAAAAAAAAAAATTAATATCTCTGTACTGATTCCATTATTTGTTTCAGCATACATTTTAGCGCAACAGAGTATTTTTACCTGAGATACACGAATGAATCGTTATATGTATAAAAAAAGAAGACATTATAATACGCATATTTATTTCTCTTATATCGAGGGTTTTTAAAAAGGATTGAGTAGAAAACATTTGATCCTTTGTCTACTTCCATTTCATTAGATATTTTTTTTTTTAGGACGTCCCGGTGATCAAATCAATTGTGTCTTGAAAAAACAGTGACGTCTATTATCGTGCAAAATATTTTCTTTCAGACAGAGCGTCGAAGCTTGTAGCCGATATACGCAATTATGTGACACAAGGCAGTGATTATAGCACGTGTGATAGTTTCTATTTTCTCATCTAGTTAAATTGTACCCGCGATAGTCTGGCTTAACTAAATCTGCGTTTAGCGATTAATCCCTTTTTAAATATTGTTTAAGATAATTCTCTACTTTCATAATATACAGGGTGGCCCCGAAACGTTTCAGCCAGACTTTGAGATCTTATAGGAAATTTAATTCTGAACAAAAAATTTGCTATTAACATGGGTGGAAAAATGCTTCCTTAAGAAGTTATCGCTCAACCTCTGATGAAGGAAGAGCATAAGGTTAAAAGAAAATGAAACTAAATAAATTTTTTGAAAAAAATGAAAAATAAAAAATAAAAATCTTTTTCTTTTATGAAAATAAAATAATCTTTTTTTTACCAACTTTTATTTTATTTTCATAAAAGAAAAAGATTTTTATTTTTTATTTTTATCGTTTTTTTCAAGAAATTTATTTAGTTTCATTTTCTTTTTATTTCATTTTCTTTTCACCTTTTGCTCTTCCTTCGTCAGAGGTTTTTGAGCGATAACTTCTTAAGGAAGCATTTTTCGACGCATGTTTATAGGAAATTTTTTGTTCAGAATTAAATTTCCTATACGATCTCAAAGTCTGGCTGGAACGTTCGGGGCCACCCTGTATAAATTTAGAACGATCATGCGCGAAACGAGTTGGATCCAGTCAGATAAATTCGCAAAAATACGTCAAAAAGTCTTAAAAAGATGTATAGATACGACTTGACATTATTATTATTTTATGTGTAGTATTTAGTACATATTATTAGCGCGAAAGATAGAAGAAAAAATATCTATATATGAATTGCGCGCGCGCGGGCGTGGAATATAAAATTTATAAATATATAAAAATATATTATATATATAACAAAAATAAAGAGTTTATATAAAGCCAATAGGAAAAATTTTGTGAGAAACGGATTCATCTCGTTTTGCTCGTCATCGCTCGCGAAATGGAAAAGAAAAAATGCAATTAATTAGAATTGGTGTTAAATAACGCTAAACTGCGATTAGCTCCGAAAGCTTTTGCAAACGTTAACAATCTCCGCGTCATGTTAATGCTCGTATTCGTCCAAAATAAGGGCTCACATTTGTTAATGATAATTAATGTTCGTTCAGTTAACGCCATCATTGAAATAAATCGTAGAATTAGCTAGGAACCTACAAACGGCTATCTTACATATCTGAGAAATATCTCTAGTTAATTACGAATGCCTTCGCTTGCAAATAGAATCATTTCAACGGATGCCGCTGACAGTGATGAGATCTAGTCATAATGTACACAATACATACCCGTCGTCCTTTAATGGACACGGTCGTAGAAAGTTTATCGAATGTACAAAGCGTCTTTTCTCTTTCTCTCTCTCTCTCTCTCTCTCTCTCTCTCTCTCTCTCTCTTTCTGTCTTTCCTCCTTGGCAATTTCAGAAACAATCCCTTGCAAATACGGAATCTCTCGTGCAGCAAATCCAACATAGATTCCAAGCATTGTTTTATATCATGTGTCTCGGTCATATATATATATATATATATATATATATATATATATATATATATATATATATACAGGGTCCTAAAAATCCTGGACCGGTTGAATATTTCATAAATTATGCACTTTAGAAAGAAATGTTTCAGACAAAAGTTGTATGGCTTGAAGAAAAAAATATGTAATTTGCAATTAACAATTACATTTTTTTTTTAAAACAACTATGTATTTTCTTTACACCAATTGATTCCTCTCAGTATTTTGTACATAAAATTATTAAGGTAAGATAATCGAAAAATGAATATTTTACTAGATATTTTATGGTTTATGCAAAATTAAGAAATGATTTCAAGCCTTATAACTCGAAAAATACTCAATGAAGAAATACTTTATTATAGTGTTTTGGAAAGCTCTCGAGATAAGCTACACGAATATGTAATAAAAAATAGGGGGTTCCATTTAAGAAATTGACGGTGATCTTCATATGACTTTCAAATGACTCTCCCATGTCAAATCATTGCCACTATCTGATGGCCCCCTTCAAGCCATACAACTTTTGTCTGAAACATTTCTTTCTAAAGTGCATAGTTTATGAAATATTCGACCGGTCCGGGACTTTTGGGATACTCTGTATATATATATATATATATATATATATATATATATATATATATATATATATGCTCACACGCTTTTATATTCTTTCTTTCAACGCGGCTTTGTCTGAAACCACATTTACACAATGTTCTGTATATTGAACACATATAGAGTGTATTGTGTATGTGTCGTGTATACGAGGGTCGTTCAATAAGTAAGGTAAAACAGCAATAAAATCAGCTTCTTTTCGCAAAATTCTTTTTTCTTTCTCGACATAGTCTCCTTGGAGCTCTACACACTTGGTCCATCAGTGTTCCAATTTTTTGATCTCCTCGGAAAAGTAAGAAGACTCAAGGCCTTGAAAATATTCATCTACAACGGCGATGACCTTCTCGTCTGATGAAAATCTCTTTCCCCCGAGCTAGATCTTGAGGTTTGGGAATAAAAAGAAATCGTAATATACAATATAAATTATGTATTGGAAAGTAGGTAGAATCAAGGCCTTGAAAATATTCATCTACAGCGGCGATGACATCCTCATCCGATGAAAATCTCTTTCTCCCGAGCTAGATCTTGAGGTTTGGGAATAAGAAGAAATTGCAATATACAATATAAATTATGTCGAAAAATAAAAAAGAAGCGATTTTGCGGAAAGAAACTGATTTTATTGCTTTTTTACTATATTTATTGAACGACCCTCGTATACAGGGTATCCCATTTTAATCGATCACCCTAAATAACTTTTTTAATTTTGATTGTAGAAAAAAATGTTTCAGACAAAAGTTGTATGGTTTTAAGGGACACATAAGACGGTGTCATTAGTTTGACCTTAAAGAATCACCTAAAAGTCACGTAAAGGTCACCTCCAACTTTTTAAATGGGACACCCTATGTGCTTTTACATATTCTTGTAGCTCATCTCGAGAGCTTTCCAAAACACTGTAATAAAGTATTTTTCTATTGAATGCTTTCCGAGTGATGAGGCTTGAAATCATTTTTTTTTAATCATTTTAATTTTACATATATCGTAAAATATCTTGTAAAATATTCATTTTTCGATTATCTTACCTTAATACTTTTATGTACAAAATAATGAGAGGAATCAATTGGTGTAAAGAAAACACATAATTGTTTCCAAGAAAAAATATGTAATTTGCAATTAACAATTACAAAAATAACTGTGTGTTTTCTACAATTGATTCCTCTCATTATTTTGTACACATAAAAGTATTCGGGTAATATAATCGAAAAATGAATATTTTACAAGATATTTTATGGTTTATGTAAAGTTAAGAAATGATTTCAAGCCCATAACTCGGAAAACACTCAATAAAAAAATACTTTATTATAGTATTTTGAAAAGCTCTCGAGATGAGCTACAAGAATATGTAAAAGCACATAGGGTGTCCCATTTAAAAAGTTGGAGGTGATCTTCACATGGCCTTCAGGTGACTCTTCAAGGTTAAACTAATGGCATCGTCTTATGTGCCCCTTAAAACCATACAACTTTTGTCTGAAACATTTTTTTCTACAATCAAAATTAAAAAAATTATTCAGGGTGATCGATTAAAATAGAACACCCTGTATATTTACATGGTTTATTATGCGTCTGTCGGAGAGAGAGTGCGTGTTTAGTAAGTGCATCTTTATCCTACGAACGATCATTTCGTGTTAATCTAGTATCTATCTCGAGTCCGCCGTCTTATTACTGACCTCTTCCTCGGCAGCGGCTTGGGCGACGCTCGCCGGAAGCGGTTGCTGATGCGCCTGCACCGGAGGAGCGACTCCACTCGTCGCCGACGTGACACCTCCGTGAGACGGGGGAACCACCGTCTGTTTACCATACTTGATGGTATCCTGCTGCGGCCCGCTTTGCGACTGCATCGACTCCGGTCTTCTGAGGTAAGCGGCCGCCTCCTTTTTCGGCGGTACCACAGGCTTATTTGGCGGCACCGGGGGTGGCACACCGCGCGAGATCGGCGGCTTTTTCGCCGGCAGTAAACCACCACCGGCGACGACGGGTGCTTGAACAGCGGGGCTGACGGCGGGACTCGCAGCAGACTGGCCGACGTGATAGCCGAGCTTCCCCGCTGCAGCGGCGGCTTGCGACGACGTGATAAGCTTAGCCGCAGCGGTACTAACGGGAGCAGGTACAACCGGTCGCTTGTCTACGGCCTGAGGAATTACAACACAACCATGACCGATTTTCAGAGCTTCGGACGGAGATCTCGACCGAACTCCGCTCGTCAATCAGGAGCGAACATACCATAGGTGGAAAATCATAGAGAGAGAGGGACGAGGGGGATGGAAGAAAAAGAACCATACCAAGAGAACTAATCCAAAGCAGAGAAAGAGGGAGAGAGAGAGAGACTCGGTGAAAAATAAGGGCGAATATATCTACGAAAAAAATGATCAAGACTCAAGGAGAGAGAGAGAGACGCCGTTGTTATTAAGCGATTCGCAGCTCGGTGAGGCTGAAATCAAAATTGCGTCTACTCCCATTTGGATGCTGTTAATAAGAATATACAGGGTGGTCCCGGACGTTCCAGCCAGACTTTGAGATCTTATAGGAAATTTAATTCTGAACAAAAAATTTCCTATAAACATGGATCGAAAAATGCTTCCTTAAGAAGTTATCGCTCAAAAATCTCCGATGAAGGAAGAGCATAAGGTTAAAAGAAAATGAAACTAAATAAATTTTTTGAAAAAAATGAAAAATAAAAAATAAAAATCTTTTTCTTTTATGAAAATAAAATAATTTTTTTTTAACTAACTTTTATTTTATTTTCATAAAAGAAAAAGTTTTATTTTTTATTTTTATCATTTTTTCAAGAAATTTATTTAGTTTCATTTTCTTTTCACCTTTTGCTCTTCCTTCATCAGAGGTTTTTGAGCGACAACTTCTTAAAAAGAAGCATTTTTCGACTCATGTTTATAAGATATTTTTTGTTCAGAATTAAATTTCCTATAAGATCTGGCTGGAACGTTCGGGGCCACCCTGTATATATATATATAATATTGCGAAGATACAGGAACACTTTTCCTTTGCATTTGCTGTTCATAAATCACCAGGAGATGAGACGTACCTTGAACGCAGTCTGAGTTACGTTAACCGAGGAATAGATTAGTAAAATATATACTAGATCTTCGGACAGACTAATGTAAGATGCAGAAAGACTAATGTGAGAAGTAAGTTCCTCAGTTCCCGTAGAGAGACTGCGTGCATCGAAATATATATATATATATATATATATATATATATATATATATATATAATATTATGATATATAAACAGTTCTAACTTCAATGAATATATATTTACCTGTTTATTAAAATATATTGCAAACCAACTAATCTAACAATAGTATAGTAATCGCATCAAATATCGCATAACGAAGCTATATATAATTTAGTAGTAGCAATTGTGTGTGCGGAATAGCAATTAGGATGTCAAGCGTGGACAATTTTTTGGCTCAGAAATAAAGCTCAGAAAACTGAGTTGCATACAACTTTGTTTAATTAGGAATTGATCAATATACACATGTGAAATGTGATAATAATATAATAATAATAATAATCATAATCATAATAATAATAATAATATAATAATAATAATATAATAATAATCTTATATGTACACAAAATTAAAAATATCGTAATAAAATATAACTCTACCGATAATGTGCTAATTTATAAATCAGAAGTGTGCATATCAGGACTGTGTGTCATGAATACAAATCGTAAACAAATACACGTAATATAATAAAGCAGGCTTTCTCAAAATAAAATCTGCCTTTGGATATTTTTATAGGTTTTTATCCTAATTTTACTTGTCTAGAAATTTAACGGTTCTTAAATTTTAGTGCAGCATTTGATACGAATGACAGAAGTAGAGGAAATAAATAAACCAATAGAAATCTTGTGCATTATAAATAAAGATGATTATATGCAGAAGCCAAGTACGGTGTTATTTAAGAAACAAATGCAAAAATTGTTTCAAATTAAAAATTATTTGTTTAACTTATATATTTAGCTAATATATATATATCAGAATGTTTCTGTGCTGTGTTATATAAATATCGTCATACGATTATAAAAACAATTTGCATTATTAGTCAAATGCTATAACTGCAAAAATATATAATAATTCGGCTACCAAAACACATCTGTCTTGTTATCAGAAAAATTAATAAATATATAATGTATATATATTACACCTGCATTTTTTTAAATTAAAAAGCTATGAGTCATATGATTTGATAAACACATTAATTTATTGCAATAAATATGTGACTAAGGTGCGATATATTTATAATTTAAAAGTATGTAAATATTGTAAAATATATCTAAGACTAGAGGGAAACTTATAAAGTGCTTGTGTGATAAAACATTAATGATAACAAATGCATATTTCTATTATAAAATAAAGTTCTATTAGTGTGTAATGTAATATATATTTATATGTATATTACTCATTAGATAAATTTTTTCTTTTCTATTTTCTTTGCAAATTGCAACATCAAAGATAGAAACCAATTCGAAATTAAGATAAAGAATACAATTGAAAATGCAATGTATATATACATTTCATTAATCATTCATCAAATAAACTTTAATGTCTATCAGCTTTAATGTCTATCAAACTTTAATGTGTATATCAATAGTACACTGCACATTATCTTTGTATAAAAAATTTAAATTTCATATATTTATTATAAAGAGCCTACTTATATTATTAATTACAGTCTTTCTAATAATATGCATATAAAGTTTCATATTATTTAAGAGAAGACAGAAACACCTTACCTTCCTTAGTAATTTATAATCTATTTAACGTAATTTATTTCTTTACAATTTATTTTTAAATAATATCTATGACACTCGATTTTATATCAATATCGATATCAAATTAAAGCTAATCCCTAGTCTTCAAAACACAATACTGACTAAGCTGATTTCTATTTCAGTGCTAACTAAATTTTTCTAGTGTTATAAACATAAATTATTTATAAATTATCTCATTTTTTTCTTTTGCTCTCCCTTTCAAGAAAAATATTAGCATAGAGAGCAGTACTTCTTACGTTCGATATAAAAATATCTGTTGTGACACTTTGTATGTATAAATAGGCTCTGTATAATCTTTAGATTAACGTCGAGTGTGTAGGGAAATGTGGATAGGTTACCTGTGTATCTGGAGGAGCTGTAGACTCTCCACCTACAGATGTTAAATTAGGCGTATAGGCGACCCCACGAAGTGCCTGTCCAGGTGTTACTGATCTAGCAATCCCAGTGGCTAAAAAAACATAATGATTAATTATACATTCTCTTATAATTTAATTCTTGGGGATAAGTTTGTGATAAAATTGTGTTGCATAACTCATCAGTTTAGAAATTTATATACATATACAGGGTGTCCCATTTTAATGCCCCACCCCAAATAACTTTCTTATTTTTAATTTTAGAAAAAGATGTTTCAGACAAAAGTTGTATGGTTTCGAGGGGGACATAAGATGGTACCATTAATTTGATCTTGAAGAGTCACATGAAGGTTACGTGAAGATCATTTTCAATTTCTTAAATGGAACACCCTATATATTTTTGCATATTCTTGTAGCTTATCTCGAGAGCTTTCCAAAACACTATAATTAAATTAGTTTTCATTAAGTACTTTCCAAGTTATGAGGCTTGAAATCATTTTTTAATTTTACATAAACCATAAAATATCTTGTAAAATATTCATTTTTTGATTATCTTACCTTAATACTTTTATGTACAAAATAATGAGAGAAATCCATTGGTGCAAAGAAAACATACAGTTGTTTTTAAGAAAAAAATATGTAATTTGCAATTAACAATTCCATATTTTTTCTTAAAAACAATTGTATGTTTTCTTTACACCAATTGATTCCTCTCATTATTTTGTACATAAAAATATTAAGGTAAGATAATCGAAAAATGAATATTTTACAAGATATTTTATGGTTTATGTAAAATTAGGAAATTACTTCAAGCTTCATAATTCGAAAAGTACTTGATGAAAAAATGTTTATTTATAGTGTTTTGGAAAGCTCTCGAGATAAGCTACAAGAATATGCAAAAATATATAGGGTGTTCCATTTAAGAAATTGAAAATGATCTTCACGTAACCTTCATATGACTCTTCAAGATCAAATTAATGGTACCATCTTATGTCCCCCTCGAAACCATACAACTTTTGTCTGAAACATCTTTTTCTAAAATTAAAAATAAGAAAGTTATTTGGGGTGGGGCATTAAAATGGGACACCCTGTATATATGCATACAATTGTGTAAATTTATATTTTACTAAAGAAATCATTTTAGCATAGACTTTGTGTATATATGTCACTTATTAAGATATAAATTGTTCCTTTTTGTATACATTATTTTATTGAGAGATTAAAGATTCTTACTTGGTCCACTGACAGGAACACTGGACACTGTGGCAGTGGGTTGGACAACTTTACTACTAACCATGGGTGTCCCTGTACCCAAAACTGTTCCTTTCACTATGAAAGATATTAAAGATTATCAAATTCTTTTTCTATTCTGTTTAATAATATTAATTAAATGCAAATCAAAAACAATTTAGAAAATGAAATAAGAATCATTACTCACACTATACTCTATTATATAAAATTATAATAATATATAATATTATATATTATTATAATTAATATTATAATTAATATAATAATTAATATTATTATAATTAATATAATAATATATAATATTATAAAATTATAATATATAATATAAAATATTTATATATTTTATAAAATTATAATAATATATAATAATTATAAATTACTATATTAATAAAATTATTCTTGATATATGATAAAATTCTTCATATATATAATTTTTATTTTCATATTGCACGTGGAACATACTTGTTTGCGGTGCGCTAGCCGGCCTGAGTGTTGGCATAGCAACTAAATTCGCTGGTTTTGCAGGAGGCGGTGGTGGAGTTACACCAACTCCTCTGGCAGGACCACGAGTCTGCGACTCCTTCCACGTGTCCATTTCAACTCGCAACTTTTCCAATTCCGTCTCGAAATCTTTCGCCCTCTTTTCCTCTTTTGTAAGGGCTTGCCGATATTGTTGCCTCTCCATGTCGAATTGCGCTAATTGTTTCTCCAATTCCGCTTCCATTTGCAGCGATTTCTTGCTCTCTTCCTCGAGGCCTTCGGCCATCGAATCTATCCTTACCTTTTCTTCACTGAGAATTTGAGCCAAATCTTCAGATCGTTTCCTCTCCTCGATATATTTCATAATGATCTTTTTCCGTTCCGCCAAGAGAAGCAGTACTATTTGCTTCTGTCGATTTTTCTCCTCTTCGAGATGATCGTTAACTTTTTTTAATTCCATCTCTAATCTTTTCTTTTCTTGTTTTTCTAATTCTAATTCCTTCTTCAATCTCGTCCGCTCCTTTTCAAGACCATAAGTGATATCATCACCTTGAGCAGTATCATGCTCATGTTTTCGTTTTTCCTCCTCCAATTCTTTAATTACCTGAAAAATTTTTTTACAATGAAATAATATCATTAAAAATAATAGTAATACATTCTCTAACAATATTAATCGTATAATTTCATGTAACAATAATAAAATACATACTGCTCTATGCCTAATTTCAGCATCTCTAAGGACCTTTGTCATTCTACATTGCGCCTTTCTTTGTTGCATCACCAATGCTTCTAGACTAGCTACTTGTTGATCAATTTGATTTCCTTCAACCCCAATAACGCCACCTACTATTGCTACGTCGCGAGCTAATGCCGCGTGTGGATCTGCGGTACTACTAAGGTACCGGGAACTTAGAAGATGTTTCATCTTTTCTGACTGGAAGGAAAAATCACAATTTTCACAATAAGATAAATATCATATAATATAATCCGAAAATTAAGATATAATCAAATATCTTAATTTAAGTATATATCTTAAATTAATAATACCTTAATTTAAATATAATCACTACGAAAAAATTAAGATATAATAAAATTAATAAGAGATTAATAGATAATAAAATTAAAACACAAGATACAATTAAAAAGCTTGTGAAATATAATAATATGATAAATCGTGCGGAGAATATTTTTCACAATTCATTCATATTGCTTTGTTATATTTCTTTTATATTCTTTCTAGACAAACAATCCATGAGATAAGTTTAAAAACTACATAAACGAGTATTATTAAATCTCGTCAATTCATAAAAAACTTTATACAATATATATAACTTAGTACATTTAATATTTGAAAATTACTTTTTATTATTTAAATGCCAAGAAGATTTATTTCCAAAATTCTTTAAGAAGAAATTTTTAAAAATCCTCAAATTAATTTTTCAAAACAAATCTTATAAAGGAAAAAAAAATACGCCAAGTACAAAAATGTTCTACCTTGCATGCAACAAAATGTTTGACAAGAAAACTCCAAACTAAAGAACTCGTTACGATTACATTTGCATACAATTATAAAATAGAAAAAATTTACGATTCCTTATACAATTAAAAATAAAATTAAAACACAATCAAGATACAATTAAAAAGCTTGTGGAATATGATAATATGATAAATCGTGCAGAGAATATTTTTCACAATTCATTCATATTGCTTTGTTATACCTCTTTTATATTCTTTCTAGACAAACAATCCACGAGACAAGTTTAAAAACTGCATAAACGAGTATTATTAAATCTCGTCAATTCATAAAAAACTTTACACAATACATATATAACTTAGTACATTTAACTATTAATATTTGAAAATTACTTTTTATTATTTAAACGCCAAGAAGATTTAATTCCAAAATTCTTCAAGAAGAAATTTTTAAAAATCCTCAAATTAATTTCTCAAAAAAAATCTTAAAAAAAATATGTCAAGTAAATAAAAAAATGTTCTCTCTTGCATGCGACAAAATGTTTAACGAGAAAACTCCAAACTCAAAGAACTCGTTACGATTACATTTGCGTACATTCATAAAATAGAAAAAAATTCACGATTCCTTATACAAATTCAATTACTTTTAATGCTGCTATCACAATATCCCTCGCTTGGAGCTCGCCTTCAAGATATCCCAGCAATTTCAGCAAATCAGTTTTGCTCAGCTCCATCTTTGGATTGCGCTGCAAGCAGAAGCGATTCCTAGTTAGACGTTCCAACATTTCCATAAATTATTCCAATCATTATTCACATCATTAATTATATCGCAACACCAACAGAATCATATAACGCAGCTTACTCAGGCATCGAAGGGCATACCTTGAGAGTATTGGAGGAACTCTTGTCCAGCGGCTCAATATTGTTGGCCTGCTGCTGCTGAGACTGCGAGGGCTGAACGGAAGCGGGGAGAGCCTGTGTCTTCGCGGCCGCGCTGGCCAGGACGAGGGGGGCGGGCGACGGCGCCGACGTCGACGGCGGCCCGTTGGCCGTCGTCGCCGGCGTCGCGGTGACGCCGACGATGGTGCCCTGACCCTGCGATGCCATTGCGCGCCGATCCCTGTCGGGTGAGGTATCTACCTGTGTCGATTCCGCTGGGGCGCCTCGCTCCCGAGCTAACTCGCTACCTCGTCGACCCCCTCACCCCTCGAGGCCCCGGGGACTGACCGGGACGGCCGCGAGCACCGCCGCCGACAACCAGGCAGCGGCCCGGAATGCTCGCCACATCGCCGTTCACGAGGTCGCCGGCGACCAGGACGGCTCCTCCGTCGAATCCCCCTCGAGTCCTTTCCCTCCGGCTCCTCCGGGTCGTCGTTTCACGGGCACGACGAGCACGAATCAACGCGGCGGCATCCGGCCCCGCTCCGCTCTCGTCTCCTAGCTCTCCCTCTTGACAAATCGAGCGCACAAAGCGCAGTTCGGTTCACGGCTAAAGCCAGCGAGAGCGAGGTGCCTCCTCGTGAAGTTGGCTGCTCGATCTCGAATCGATCCCTCTGATGACTATGGTTATCGATGTTCGAGAGATCGAGGCAACCTTAATTCTGGGAATGATTTTTGAAAATTTTGTTAGGGAAATGATTTTTTTTGAGGACAAATTATTTGTAAATTATTTTTAAAGAGGCTTCTTGTTAAACATTTTGTTGCATGCAAGGGAGAAGATTTTTTATGTACTTGATATTTTCTTTTACCTTTGTTTTTTTGAGAAATTAATTTAAGAATTTTTTTAAATTTCTTCTCGAAGAATTTTGGAAATAAATCTTCTTGGCGTTTAAATATTATTTATATTATTTATATATTTATATATATAAATTTCTTGGCGTTTAAATATTATTTATATTATTTATATATTTATATATATAAATATATAAATAATATAAATAATATTTAAACGCCAAGATTTAATTAATATTTAATTTAAATAATATTTAAATTAAATATATAAATATTATTTATATATTTATAATAAAAAGTAATTTTCAAATATTAAATTTTTTTTTTGCTCAATATGAACCTCTTGATCGAAATTTATTTCGCAGGACGTATTTTTGGGATATTGAACCTAATTAGAATTTAAAAAATTAATATTTCTAATATTTTCTTGATTTTTGATAAATAACAATTTCAGCACAATTTTGAAATATTTGATTTTAAAGTGATTCTACATTTTGTTCTTTTTTTTTAGAATTTTTTTCTAACAAAATTATTCAACAATATTTTGAAAATATACCCTATGAAATAAAACTGAACCAAGTTTTTTTACATTGTTTAATTTTTTTGTCTTTTGTTTATTTTTAATAAAACACTTCATCGATAATCCAACAAATTAAAACTTTCCACTTGTCGATAATAAAATAAAAATCGGAATAATAATTTATCATTTATTTTTAATTTTCTTGAATCAAAGATATTCAATCTATTCGTTTTACCTGTACACTTTTTACATTCGAAATCAAACAAATAAGTAACGAAAAAAAGAGAGAGAGAAAATTTGGAAGAAAAGAGAACGCAATTGAAAAGAGGCAACGATCTCAGCTGTCAACTGTCAAATTGCGCGGGCATTTATACCTGTCAAACGTCCCTTCCAAATCCGTATCCATTTCTTTTAAAGGTCAGCGCCTTCCCAACTATATTTATCTGTGGTCCAGCGATATTGATGTATTAGGCCCAGTTCCACAATCCAGTTAATTCGAGTTTAAATAGCGAATGGACCAATCAGGACCCAGTTTAACGTATTAAACTCGGATTAACTCGAATTGTGGAACCGGGCCTTAGCCAATCAATGTTTTGCCCCTACGTCCGCGGTAATTGAAAGGATAATTAATAATTGAAAAATATCGTCAATTTAAAAATTAAAAATGATTCAAATTCTTAGTTAATAATAATGTTAACATATTATGAAGTCACTTAAGTATTTTAAAAAATAAAGATAAATAAGTAAATCAACTATAAATGTTTTGTCACAGAATTTATTAGGAAAAATGTAACAAAATATTAACGTACAAATTTTAAAATTTTGTTTGAAAATGGCAAAGCACAAATTGACTTTATTTCTTCAATATGGAAGGTTCCATTTGTTCCAGCGTCATATGTGCGCAGAACGAGTCGAAATTTGGTCTGCTTGACGAGCACACCCTGTTACTTATTCCACCATGGAAGTTAGCAGTCTAGTGTAATATAGATGTCTGTGGTTCGGAGAGAATCCCGCGAATTTTCCCTATATAACATCCAATCAGGTGTTGTTAGACGGGCCAGGTTTTCTCGCGCATGCGCATTGAATATGATATCACTGAAGTAGTTAATCGCAATGTATTTTATTATTATTATTATATTTATATTATTTTATTATTATATTATTATTAATTTATTATTATATTATTATTATTTTATTATTATATTTCTATAATAATATTACTTAATTTAGAATAAGTAATATTATTATAGAAATATAATAATAATGGTATTATAAAATATATCGCGATTAGCTACTTCAGTGATGTCATATTCAACGCGCATGCGCGAGAAAACCTGGTCCATCTGACAACACTGCATCCGGATCCAGTGCATGCACACATACGTCGAGGTGCACTCGCGTGCTTTACGATGTCGGCCCGCAAACCCCTATCGGCGTAAAAGTTGCTCACGTCGCGTCGCGCTGATATCTCACGTTGCTGCGACGTCGATGACGGAAGGACCTCCCGTCTCTCGCGGCAACCGCTTTCTATGCGTATGGTCCCGCGCGCGTTCCTCGCCGAGGGTGGTATGTGGTATAGGAAGGTGCGCTGCGGCAACTGGTCTTGATACGGGTACGTATACGTAAGCGTGATACGCGAGATGGGCAACCAGACGACGCGCTCCGGGATCGCCTCCCAGAGGAAGCTGGAGTCCGCGAGTTCGACGGCGAACGCCGCTCCGTGTGACGTCACCAGGAGCGAGACGGACCACAGCTCGTACACGGAATTCCTCCCGATCGAGAGTCTGACCAAGGTGCTAGTCACGTACATATATCCCCCCCCCCTCTTCCCTCCTCCCCCTCTCGTGTGATGTGCAAACTGACTTGTCAAAGTGACAATTTAAAAAAAAAATTTTTTTTAATAATAAAAAATAGATACTGGACCACAATTGGAGCAGAGTGTACTCGTCACATGCATATATCCCCCTTCCCTCCTCCCCCCTATCCTCTCTTGTGTGATGTGCAAACTGACTTGTCAAAGTGACAATTTTTTTTTTTTTTTTTTTAATAAGAAAAATAGATATTACACCACAATTGGAGCGGAGGGTACTCGCTTGTCACGCAGAATGTAGTTGGAATTAAGCTACAGCTGTTTGGGAAGACAGACTCTCAGCTGACTCATATTTATGTCACTCTTATGTCAGAAATATTTGCAAATAGTTTCAATAGTCGACACTCTTTCTTTTGAAAGTTTGGGGCTCTCTAGTGAAATTAATGTAGAGATTCATTCGGTTAATCATCCAGTCGCAAATTAATAGTTATTATATTTTATATTCTAATAATGTCGCACGATTAATTTTATGCGACAGAAATGAGAGAGTACATATATAATTTACTTCTTTTTTTTGCGAATTTTACCAATGTAGAAGCAAATTATTTCACTTATAATTTATTGGAATATTTAGCGCCATGTAATATTAATTTATAAATGTATTTTGCAGATATTAGTGCATCTTGCCCACGAAGAGGAGCATGTTAATGGCATTACCAAGTCCGTATTCCAAAAATACTTATTTCCCACTCATCCTGAATTAAGTGAGAAGCTCTTTAGCTATTTACATCATAACGCTCAAGCTACGACCACATATATAAGTACGACAGCTTTCAAGCAGCAAGCCGAGAAGTTCCTGTCAGTAATGAATGATCAAGCTATATTAGAGAATTATATAAAAATGTATTCCAACATAAAGGACGGTGGCAATGTTACTCCTGAAACATTGAAGGCCTTATTGATGTGCTGTTATCAATTAGCGATGGAAAACAATAGTACCAGCATGTGCCTTCGCTCAGAACAGATAATAAATGCGGTCGTTGTTTCGTGCGTTAGTACATTTATTGAATTTAATAAAATATATGTAGTTAAGATTCCATTATTATGTATAAGTCAATATTTATAGAAATATCTAAATTTGCATGCTTAAAAATGAATAATTTGTAGCATCGCAGTATTATTAAATCTTTAATATTTTACAGTTTCACGGTAAAAATAGCTTATCCACGAATTATGTGAGCAATTGGATTGGACAGCATTGTCCACGCATGGTGCATGGCCTACAACGATATGTGGTGCATGTATTGACAACTGCTTATCGCAGTGGAAAAGCACTTCTGTCGAAAGAACAACCGCAACCTCCTATCGAGATACCGACGCCCGTGTTGGAAAAGTCCAACTTAGAATTTCCTCAAACAAACTTATTGCCTATAAGCTTTGTCTGGTTGTTGTCATGTACACTACCGCAGTGTTATCTCCAGGTATGTTGTCACGAAGAATGATCAATAATATGCATAGGACACAATCATTATAATCATCATAATCATCTCTACATCTGTCGATTATAAAATAACCGATGTTTGTAGAGATGATTATGATGATTATAATGACTATGTCCTATGTATAGAATATACAGGGTGCTTCAGAAATAGTTGGTCAAACTTTAAGATCAAAATTTAAGCAACTTTAGTTCACAAACGCTTCCTTTTCAAGTTGTAAACATTTTCTATTTACTTTACTTACAGACTTTAACAACATTTGAATTGCAAGAACATTTAATAAGAAAGTGTTATTATAACTTGAAAAAAGCGTTTCCGAGCCCATGTTTATATGATTTTTTCATTCTTACAATGAGTGGAATGCTCTTAAAGTTTGGCCAATTATTTCTAAAGCACCCTGTATATTTGAAAAGATCGATTACAATACAGTGTCCCATTTTAATCGATCACCCTGAATAACTTTTTTAATTTTGATTGTAAAAAAAAAGTTTCAGACAAAAATTGTATGGTTTTAAGGGGCACATAAGACGGTGTCATTAGTTTGACTTTGAAGAGTCACCTAAAGGTCACGTGAAGATTACCTCCAACTTTTTAAACGGGATATCTTATATGCTTTTGCATATTCTTGTAGTTCATCTCGAAAGCTTTCTAAAACACTATAATTAAGTTAGTTTTTATTAAGTATTATCCAAGTTATGAGGCTTGAAATCATTTCTTAACTTTATATAAACCATAAAATATCTTGTAAAATATTCATTTTTCGATTATCTTATCTTAATACTTTTATGTACAAAATATTGAGAGGAATCAATTAGAAAACACACAGATATTTTTAAGAAAAAATATGTAATTGTTAATTGCAAATTACGTATTTTTTCTTGGAAACAATTATGTGTTTTCTTTACATCAATTGATTCCTCTCATTATTTTGTACATAAAAGTATTAAGGTAAGATAATCGAAAAATGAATATTTTACAAGATATTTTACGATATATGTAAAATTAAAATGATTAAAAAAAAATGATTTCAAGCCTCATCACTCGGAAAGCATTCAATAGAAAAATACTTTATTACAGTGTTTTGGAAAGCTCTCGAGATGAGCTACAAGAATATGTAAAAGCACATAGGGTGTCCCGTTTAAAATGTTGAAAGTGATCTTCAGGTGACTCTTCAAGGTCAAACTAATGACACCGTCTTATGTGCCCCTTAAAACCATACAACTTTTGTCTAAAACATTTTTTTCTACAATCAAAATTAAAAAAGTTATTTAGGATGATCGATTAAAATGGGACACCCTGTATTGTGCCCGCCTATAATCAAAATCTATAGCTGTTAAGTCTTCGTATCTATGTGCGTGGTGTATATGTGTGTATAGACCAACGATTCACCGAAGGATGTAACTCACGCTTTGATAGCCAGAAGAACAGGCAGTATTTGTCCAAGACATTGGACGTTACTGTACAATAGCGGAGAGCATGGGACCGGAGCTAATCGCTTCCTTCACCATGTATTAGGTTACAGAGGTCCTACTCTACTAATTATAAGAGCCGCTAGTGTAGAGAGAGACGAGGAATGTGCTACGTACTGCGTATGTTCGACTGTCGAGTGGCGGGAGAGTCATCTCTATTGGGGCGATGAAGATTCAATGGGCATTCAACTGACTCCGTCCTATAAAATTATAGAGAAAGGTCCGAAAATACTATACCTGAACACGAATATCAGGGGCTATCCGCATGGTTTGCGACTTGGTAGCGATCCACGTTCGCCGTTTATTAGCATCGACGAATCATTCCATTCTGTATCTATTGCTGGCGCGCCTTATCGTATCGCCAGTTTGGAAGTCTGGGGCTGTGGTGATACAAAGTTAAGGTACATCTCTTTATAAATTACTTATAAGTTAAGAACATCTCTTTATAAATAAACTTTACAACAAAACTGACTGTTAAGAATATGACATCATTGATATATTTACAGAGAGAAGCAGTTGGAGATTAAAAAGTGGCAAGTAAAGGAGGTGGAGAAACAGAGAGTTGTGAAACTAAGCGCTAGCGATTGGTTGGACCATCCTGATCGTTATTTATTGGAGTTGGCTGGTAGAGCGTCTTACAACGAATCTAATAATTAAAGCAGGCAAGAGGAGAACGTACATAACTGCTCATACTATTTTATTTTGTACATATGTATATAGTGTCAAAAATATTATTGGAATTTTTCTGTACTTATATGGCGCACAAATGTGCGCAGGAAATGTGATCATGTGACTTGTGCGAAATACAAGGGACTTATGCTTGACGTACTTAAGTACAAGTGCCAAGGTTTATAATGGTGCCTATTTTTTTTTCAATATTTCCTCCTACGTAATACGAAATTAAAGGCTACTAATGGAATTTATCTTTTGGATCACTTGCATAAACAACATGTAAAGATTGAAAAAAAAAATATATATTTTTTTTTGGTACAAAATCATACGTTTATATTTCAATACATAGTTGCAAACTTATCAATAATTGTAAAATACTTTTACGAGAGATTGAGCTTTATCATTCACATTTTATATATTATGTAAATATTGAAAAATTATCATAAATTATCTTAATATCATTAATCAACTACCAAAGGATAATTGAAAATAATGTAATCGACCAAAAGTATCCAGAATTTTTGTTTATTAATACATTGTAATTAATAAACAAAATTTGCAAATTTAATTACAAAAATTTAATTACATTGTAATTAATAAACAAAATTTCAATTAATTACATTTGTACTTAATAAACAAAAATTCCGACTACTTTTGGCCGATTGCATTATTTCCAATTATCCTTTGATTAATTGACTAGCGACATTAAGATAATTTATGATAATTTTTCAATATTTATTATAAATATTATTAAGATAATTTATGATAATTTTTCAATATTTATAATAAATTATCATAAATTATCTTAATACCGCTAGTCAATTAATCAAAGCATCATTGGAAATAATGTAATCGACCAAAACTAGCCAGAATTTTCATTTATTAATTACAAATATAATTAATTGAATTTGTGTTTATTAATTACATTGTAATGAAATTACAAAAATTCTGGCTAGTTTTGGTCGATTACATTATTTCCAATGATCCTTTGATTAATTGACTAGCGATATTAAGATAATTTATGATAATTTTTCAATATTTATAATAAATATTGAAGTCAATTAATCAAAGGATCATTGGAAATAATGTAATCGACCAAAACTAGCCAGAATTTTCGTTTATTAATTACAAATGTAATTAATTGAATTTTTGTTTATTAATTACAATGTAAATAATAAACAAAAATTCTGGCTAGTTCCAATGATCCTTTGAAAAATTATCATTTATTAGGCTATTTTTTATCGTTAAATGATGTCGCATTTTATTATTCTTTGATTTCTTTATCATTATTACTATTGTCAATTTTAGAAACGAGACTCTCCCAATTAAAGTCTGCCTCACCGTTGTGCAAACTTATCACATTCTTCTCATCAATGACGTCAAACAAATTTTTAAACGGCGTATATCTCGTCAAGGTCATCTTATCAGAGATTATAACCAGCTTATGTCTCGCGCGAGTGATAGCCACAGTCAAACGTCGCTGATCGTCCAATATCTCGAATTCCTTCTTCGTATTGCATTCGGTACTCTTTGTACACGAATACAATATAACATCCTTATCGCGTCCCTGGTACTGATCCACAGTGTTCACTTCCACCTCCTTGTCCAAGATCTTTTTCAACAAATTTATTTGAGCGTTATAAGGAGCGATGACCCCTATATTTCTACCGCACACACCTGCCTTTGCGAGCGCTTGGACGAGTCGCAGGATAACAGCCGCTTCCCAAACATTTGAATACACCTGGTCGTTTCTGTTTACAGACTCTACACTCAAGTTGTAAGTGTTACCGGTGTCGAGCACCACCACCGAGTCATCTACATTCCTGGAGAGTGCGCTTCTTATCCATCCCTCGCAAGACGAAAGCATTTCCTCCATATTGGTGCCGGTTAAAGTCGCATTTTCCACCTGCTTGTTGGCCGGTTCCAACTTGCCATGGTATGTCACGTCATTGGCCAGTCTCATAATTCTCCCGTTCATTCTGTACTGCTTCAACAGATTGACAGTATTATTGTCGCTGTCTAGCCTGGTGAACAGGGACTCGTCCGCGCCAAGTCTCGCAGCTGTCTTGTTCTTGACAATAGGCGGCAGCTGATCAGGATCCCCGACGAGGATAAACTTGCGCGTGCTGTACAGTGGACGCAGCACCGTGGGCTGCATGATCTGGGCGCTCTCGTCCACCACGCATACGTCGAAAGTGCGTCTCCTGAGAAGAGCGTGATACGCGCCCAAACAGGTGACGCCAACGATCTGCTTGCTGTTGTAAAGTGTCTCCAGACTCTCGGGCGAGTCGCAACTCGCCAATGCGTATTCCTCGCTCTTGCACGTCAGCAGTGGATGTATCTGCTTGGTCGAGCCCAAGCGCAGGAAGTCAATGTTGCGTTCCAGCAATTTTAACAGAAGATTGTCCACCGCGCTGTGGGTGTGCGCGGTGATCAGGACACTGGAGCCCAATGTTTGGAGCAGCTCTATCAATGCTACCAGCGTTTGCGTCTTTCCCGTACCTGGCATGCCTTTTATCAAAATGTACTCGTTGGCGGCCAACGCCTTCAACACGGCCCTCTGTTGATTCTCATTGAGGTCGCTTATTATTTTGGCGCTGGCCGACACGATTGAACGAGGCAACTTCTCTGCAAACGTGGCCGGGATCCTATCGATGACGATGCACCGAAGTTTGACGATGGACTCGTCATCGTTGCTTAATAGACCGGCCACATTTGCATAATTGAACGTGGACAGACCTGTGGAAGATGAGTATTTATCAATGTGGAACGTAGAGTCCGCGTTCTGCCGCGTAACATCTTTGTCCAACAGGACTGTGACAGTGTCATGCGAAACATGCATTATGTGTCCGGCAGCTATGTTAATTTTTGCATCAGTGCTGATGATGACATAATTGTCCTCGGTGAACGAGCTGCTGAACGTGCCGTCGTCGATGGTCTCACCCTTGATATTAACACGGGCAAACTTATGCCGATACCTATCGTCTTGCTCCATCACTACTTCACCCACGATCTTCAAGTTGCAGATACATGTTCCTCTGGCCTCTCTCTTTTCCGCACTCATGGTCCATACGTTGCTTAAACTGTTAACGTTCTCATAAGCTTCTTCCAGTTGGAGCAACGCGATCCATGTCATAACGTAGTCTAAATGACTAGATTCAAAATCGTTGAGCAGTTGCGTCATCGGCAACGTTAGTTGATGCGACTGTGACAAATTTACATTTGGATCCTTTGTTAGATACGCGCAACATAGAGTCTGATAGGGACACCTGGTGCACGCAGGATGATTTATTGGCTCTGGCAATTCCATCGTCTTTAAATCTGACTGCGAATCCACGTTATGGTCTTCAGGTTTTTTGGAGAAATAATGAACCAAAGTATTCCGCAGCAATATTAAGTCCCTTTTCTCATGATGACTGCTTTTAATTTCCTGCATGGCGTTTTCTTTCAGATACAACAGAAGACCAGTATCGATATCCTGATCTCTAGACCCCATCATCATGAGATAGAGAATAACTTGGCCCTTATGCTCGAGCGAGTAAGAAGCTCTTCCGGTTTTCACCTCCAAAGGCATGATTTTTCTTCTCGAATTGATATTCACTTCTGCCGTCACATCTATTCTTCCTTTTATACCTAATTTTGGTATGTAAACACTCTCCTCGATGTCTTGTATGTTACAGATTTTCCCCTGAAAATTGTTCTTCAAGTCTCTTATGCGTTGCTGCTCGTTGTCCTTGATGTAATGCTGAATGAACTCGAAAATTCTTGGCGCATACTCCATCATGCGTTTCCGACAATCTGCGAGCGACAATTCCGATGAGTAGAGATAGTCTATCGTGCTTTTTGATTGTAACATATCATCAAGCAATTTGATCACGTCAGACAACGCGCAGATGTTTTCTCTTAGTGCCTTTTGCAGCCATTGATGAACCAACGATCCCACAGTCATCACAGAATAATCAGCATTCAAACTTGGCAGTGATTCTATCTTTCTAAACTTGTCGGTCAACACTGCTCGTCTATTGCAAAATAAGCCACTCGTTATTGTCGTGCCTGATATCAGCATATCAGGATTGGTAACGAGGAAACCATTGTTATTATCAATAATCCACTGCTGTGGACCTTTCTTGGCCTGTATCATGACGATGTCATCAATTTTCACTTGTACATCTTTCCAAAATCCTGAACATGCAACAACATCAGTATTTTCAGATTCTATGTGCTGTACTGTTAGGACAGTAATTTTTAGTTCATGTTTGATATCAATTATTTTACACCTTTGCAGAGTAGTGAAATTGATCTGTACGTGACATTCCTGATCGAAGAAACTATCAAATTCATCTTCATCTATTGTGGAGAAGTCCTGGGAAGATTCTGTTTTTTTCAAATTATGTAGTGCGTCTTCTTTACAAGAAGGCAATTCGGCAAAAGAAGACTTTAAGGCAGTAGTATTTAGATCTTGTGTTTCCTTAAGAACACGATCTTTATCTATGACTTTGGAAACAATTGTATTTCTAGCATTCTGTGATGTATCTAGCTTAGTTTTCACTTGGTTATTCACTTTTTTATTAACTTTTTCAAATGGTGCTTTATCGCAAGCTTCATTTTCTAAAAAACTATCGTCTGTAAAATCCCCTGTTACAGATAATAATATCGAATCTTCATGCAATGTAATGTTTTCTGTCGTTGCAACACAATGTTCCTTCAATACGTTATTATTTGCGTTACATATTCTCTTAATGGTTATACATGATTCTTCTTCACACATATCATCTTTTTCTTTTCTTTTCTTCACAATCGAGACTTGAGATGAATTTGAATTTGATACAATCTCATCATTGCTTGCTTCAGACTTGAAAATTTTTGGAAAAAAAGATGATATTCTTGTCTGAGATTTTTCAACATTAATATGAGTAGATACCTGTGGACAAAAATAAGCTTAATGATTTTATAATATAATTAATTTTTTAATACATCTTTCATATGAATATAATATATCCAAATCTTTTATTACATAATTGTATTAAAATTAATCCTATAAATTAATAATCCATAAAATTAATCCTATAATTAAAATTAAATCTATATTAAAATATAAAAGTAAAAATAAAGTACTATCTTTATAGTTTATTATACAAATAGTTTATTATACAAATAAAAACGAGAGATAATATTAATAATCACATATCTATATTAAAATATAAAAGTAAAAATAAAGTACTATCTTATAGTTTATTATACAAAAAAAAAACGAGAGATAACATTAATAATCGCACATGTATTTTGAAAATTAATAACAACATAATATATAGACACACATGTAAATATTTATATATACTAATTACCTTCTTCTGTGACAATTGACGTTTCTTCATGTTTACATGCAATATATATATTTAAAATAATCTTATATTGCATTACAGATCGTGTATGATTAATCTTAGTTCAGCGTAATCTTATATTAAAGAGGTAAAAATTACAAGGTAAGTATCTATTCCCGCGTAAACATCTCGCAACATGTCGCCATTTTGACAGACACGTTTTATGAATAACTGTAGATGGACGTGCTCGATCGGAAAATCGGACTTACCTTTCATAATTATATAAGAGAGAGTTCGGAAATTTGACTGAAGTAGAATAACGTTTAATTGACCAATCAGGAAGCGAAGATTCTTTGTTTTGATTAGCCAAATAAATGTTACTAGAGAGAAGCCTGAAAGGGGATCCAGCATCTATACAGGTGCAATTTCATTGACGCTACTTTTTAGCATCAATGAAAAGGCCGCTTACGTCTAAAGAATCAGATGGGATCCGATAGTCCACATCGCCAATTGGCCAATTCAAAAGGCCTCTCCGATTGGTTAATCGTTGCTGGTTACTCTAGGCACAGGTCGATATAATTGGCTGTATATATAGGGTGCTTTCCAGCTATGGTAACACAGTGATACACTGTGTGACACAGTGTTACACAGTGTCGACTTGTAGCTGGAACGCTTTTTAGCTTTCTTATTTTGCCACTAGAGTGCAGGGCAGTCACTTTTAATAGTTGTCACTAGGTCTAAATTTTCAGAACGTTCCCACACAACATTATGTCGTCTTAAAGACGTCTAGATGTCTTTAAGTCGTCTTTTTAGCGAATATAAAAGTTTGGTTATCTTCTATCACGCAATACCATTCTTAAAAAAATTAATGATACCAAATATGAAATGTTATGTTGGCACTCACTGGGGTGCTACAAAACGACGACACAGGCGAACATAGCATTTTTGCTGTGTACGATTGTGTCGACTTGTGTCGTAGTTGGAAAGCACTTGTATCGACACTGTAGCGACACAGTGTCGCCTGTGTTGCTTGCTGGAAAGCACCCATATATATATATATATATATATATATATATATATATATATATATATTATATATACTTATTCTATATATATTTTTATATAATTTGCTTATATATTAAAAAAAATATATATATGTATATATGTATATACTTTTTTAAATATATATATATCCCTTAGTAAATTAGAAGTAAAAAAGAAGTGATATAATCCTTAAAAACTTACCTTTTTAAAAAAAGGTGAAAAAAGGGCGCCAAGTTCATGCACTAATTGTATCAAACTGTTATATTGTCTATAAAAGTAGTGATATAAAAAAATTGCGCCAACTAAGAATAAAAATTTGTACAAGATAAATAGAAGTACAAGGAAGAAAACTTGTACAAGTTAAATAGAAATATTTTAATTGAAAACATTGTTATACAAAATAGTTGTTTTAATTTTCAAAAATAACAATATTAGAAAATTAAAAATTTATTTAAAAATTGAAAACTGAAAATTAATATAAAACAAGAAAATAAAAAAAAATTTAATTAAAAAAACTTGGCGCTGCCAATTTAGAAATACTTTTAAGATATGTCTACTAAATAATTACGTGACTATAAAAATTGAATATAAAAATAAAAGATTGAGCGATTTATTTTTTTACAATGTTATATTTATCGTTATATTAATATTATATTAAGAAAACGTTACATCGTACATTATACATATTAATATAAAAAACATTTTTTAATATTTTATTAATATTTTAATAATATAGAATTAATATTAATTAATAAAAAAAATAATACGTAGATGAGCAAAATTTATTTATAAAATTTATATGAAAGGCTTACATAAGATTTCTTTATATGTCCATCATCAAAGAAATGTAATAAATCATTTTTGTATGGAATGATTTGCATTAATATTTTAAAGAATATAAAATTAGTACAATTTCCGCTTAATAATATTAATAACTCTATAATTTATATTATATATTATATATTATATATATATAATATTACATATTATATATTTTTATAACATATTAATATAATATGTATAATTTAATATATTATATAATATATTTTACAATATATAATATTTTACAATATATAATATTATATAACATTATATCTTTGTAATATATATTATATACATTATTTATGAGTTATATTATTATCTTTATATGTATTATAATTTTTAATTAATTGTGATAATCTATTTATTCATAAACAAGAAGAAATTTTGTCAATTAAATTTACATGTGTTACACGTATTGTCCATAATATAAGCTTCTTAATGTATCGCGTTAAAAATGTAAAATATCTTATAAAAAAGGTTTTTCTCATATCATTTTTTGTTTTTTTTTTTGTATCTCCTTAAATAGCAGCATTACAGCTTAAAAATATGCAGAATAATGAAATTTTCACTCGTCTTTCTTAAACATTATAATAATCGCATTATAACTTATAAGTATACTAGAAAATTAAATTTTAGTCATTCTTCAATATTGTACTCTTCAATATTTTTAACAGTAGATGGTCTTATCAATTTCCATTCATAAGTGCTTTTGTACCATTGATGATAAAGTTCATATATTCTGTAAATAAATAAAAAGTAAAAAAAAAAGCAATTTATATCTTTATATTATGTTTATTATATAATATATGCTTATAATATATGTTTTATATTTTTATTAAGATATTTTAGTATTTTTACACACACAATTATATAATTTAAATTAGAATAGTTTTCGTTTAATGAATAAAATTGCTATCCCATGACATACAAATTATCTCAAGTCTAAATCATCTTTAGTCTAAATAGATTATTTTTTAATTTAGATTTGATGTAAATTTGTTTTAGTACCAAAAAGTACCAAAAATAAGTCATTTGTGTCATTTATTAATTTATATCTTTATTGTATATCTTTATGATCAATTCTTATATTTATTATTATTAATTAATAATAATGGTTTCAAATAATATACATAATATAATAAGCATATGTATTAATTTCAATTCTTTATTTTTTGAACTTCAAGGTCTTCGCGAATATACTTTTAATAGTTGAAAATCAACGAATGCAAAATGTTAGATTAATTAGTTAATTGAATACTCTTACCCTTTAATAATCTCATATATTGTAGGCGCCATCATATAACTATCCCAAAGAAATATGCATTGGTTAATGATTTTTGTGATAAAGGGAGACAGGACATATAATAGCGCTACAGAAACTATTCGTCCAATTATGTAGTTTACAAATATCATAAGTAGTATCAAAAAAATATCGTAACTAACTTTTAGAAGCATCTGAAAGAATTTATTCCCATTTTTATAATATTATTGATATTATATGAACACATTTAATAAAAAAATAATTATTTAAATAAATTATTTTAATATTATTATAATCAAAATCAAACGTAGAAATAATAAAACATCATAGAAATTATTTTATCATTTTATTTGTTTTCTGATATGCTCTTATTTATTTTACACTGTAATTTATTTATTGAATTGTTATGATTACATCTATAAATCATTCCGTTTAAGTTTTAAATCTTCTTGACTTTATCATCAAACATTCCTTCACATTTTATAATTATTATAGGCAGTCCGCCCTTCAAAATATGACAAAAGTTTAAAATTTTCATTTCAAAATATCAAAAAATTATAATCTGATCGTACATATAAATAATATAATATAAGTTCTGTTACCATGCTTTATTATTATTGTAGCATATGTTTATATATGAATTTTGACTTTAACGATTTTAGCGTTTGCCTTAAATTTAATATCTGCTTATTATTTTGTAAAAACATCTTTTTTAATTTATAAAATCTATATATATATATATATATATATATATATATATATATTAAAATAAAATTTTTTTTATTTTTCTAAAAGCTAGCTCGCTATTCTTTACAATTTTTGAACGGTTATAAGATGTATTGTGACGTTACCTTTAATAATGATTTGGGCCGTCTTTCTAATGGATAGCGAGCATTACAATATGGGCAATAAAATATGTTTGCAGCAATTACTAACTTCGTTAGACAATAAACATGTATCAATTTATCTGCACACCTACATAGGCATACGAGTTCTTCCCTGTTATCCTCATCTATCATAAACAGATTTATATACATAATATATTTTTTAATAATAATGATGAATTTATACAATATATATCCAATCTTTTTAATAAATAAATTACATGGATACATACTTTTATGTGTGTTTGTGTGTGTGTGTGTGTGTGTGTGTGTGTGTGTGTGTGTAACGCATAAAAAGCGTTACACACACGCATAAAAAACGCATAAAAATTTATAATACAAAATACATAACGCTAAAAAAATTTATGCTCCGTAATTATCTTTATAAAAAAAATTTATAAACACCGATTATTTCATAAAAATAAAATTATTTCATAAAAATAAAGCTGCATACCTAGTTTACAACGCCAACAACAATATGACGAACTTGCGATCTCTTTGTCTTCCATGTGGAGAAATATGTATGCCTTTGTTATAATAGCGGATTGATACGTCTTATGAATTTAACTCTCCACGTTGTCACTGTAATCTCTTAATACTGCTAACTTTAATGCTAACTGTTCTGATGATTTATTTACATTTATTCTTCTGACAACAACAGTCGCTGAAAATATTTAAGACCTTGAGACTTTAAGATTTGAACGAGAGACAGCGAGAGCGAGAATGAGAAAGAGAGAGAAAGAGTGAGAGAGAGAGGAAGGGGGATGAAAGAAAGAAAATAGAGAGAGAGAAAGAGAGTATTTTTTATATTCAACAAACATATCATGCTTGTAGCACAATTATAATATATTATATTTTATATAATAATTTTTATTATCTATGTACGCATATACTCGTATTTTTAATTTGTATTTTTCGATTTGATCAAAAGTTTAATTGATCAAAGAGCAAAATCATTTGTTTTTTGGTCCATTTGGTGGTCCTTAAATTATAAATTCGAATTGTGATCTAATAGCTTATGTTAATATGGATTCGCTCATTTTTTATAACTTTCACAATTCTTCCTATCTCTGAAACCGTTTTTATGTTCAACTTGAAATTTTTTCCAGATAAACTTCCCAGATGACTTCCTTAAAATTTTTCCCAGATCACTTTCCCAGATGACTACGTTGGTGATTTTCTTGAAATAATTCGATATATTGAGAGTGATATTATGTATGTTATCTTTTTAAATGAATAAAATATTCTTTAACACGTTGAAATATTTTTTATTAAATTGAAACCTTTGCGCCGTAATAGTAAACCGTTTGAAAAGCTACTTGTCTGAGGTTTCTTAAATCTTTACAACTTTTTTTTTACTGCATTACTTCAGATAAAATATTTTTATATTTCTGCACCTTTCTATTAAATCATAATTAATTCTTCTGAAAAATTTTATAATTAAATTTATAATTAAATTTTTTTATTTTATATTATTTCAAAATGTTGAATTTTTGAATTTAAATATTAAGTCAAAATAATTAGCTTATTATAAATTTAAGCAGGAATCGCATAATTGAGACGATTATATAAAAAATCAATAGCATTATTAATAAGATAGTTATTCATATTCTAAAAATTGGACTGCTTAAAATTTAACTTCTATTTAGAGTTAATAGTAGAAATAGTAGAGTTAATAGTAGAAATAATTTCACTGATATCGAGAATAATTTCATTGACATCGAGAGATATTCAAATCACCCAATATGTGTGTCATAATAATCGAAATACATAAAGTCTCTAGTACTGAAGATCCTGAGATATTGTAAAAAAGGATCTGATATTCAAGTTCACATTTGCCTGTTCATTCATATGGTAGTAATTACAAGTATTACAGATAATTATTATGCCCATACGTGTAAAGCAAGTTGTAATTTCCGATTATTAATTTATCAGTATTAACTTACATTGTCATCATTTTTTCAGAGGCAATGTAAATCATAAACAGAAGAATCTTAATTTAAAAGGCAAGAGTCAATAACATGTGTTTATAATTTAATCGTATGTCGAAAAAGTTATTCAACACATGTTACAGTTACATTTAAAGTGCGATAAAAACATATGTGCACAATGCAAAGAAAGACTTATAAGTTATGTCTAATAAATAATTATGTGACTATAAAATGAAAATTGACAGCAAAAATAAAAAAAGTATGCGATTTATATTTATTTTTATATAATATTATATGTATAGAATTACATTAAGAAAACGTTAGTTAATATATTATAATATAAAAAATGCATTCTTTTATTATTATAATTAATATTTTATTAGTGTAGATTTAATTAATAAAAGAAATAATATATAGATGCGCAAAATATATTTTTATAAAAAATTTATATAAAAGAATTATATAAAAGGTTTCTTTTTGTATCTATCATTAAAGAAATTTTATACATCGTTCTTGTGTGAGATAAATCACATTAATGTTTCAAAGAATATAAAAATAGTACAATTTCCCCTTATTAATATTAATAACTTTTTAATTAATATTATATATAATATTATATATATTATATTATATATTATATCTTTATAACATTTAAATGTAATATATATAATGTAATATTATATAATATTATCTAATATATTTTGTAATATAATATTATATCTTTGTAATATATATTATATACATTATTTATGAGCTATAGTATCTTTGTATTATAACTTTTATTAATTTTGATATAATCTATTTATCCATGAACAAGATGAAATTTTGTCAATTAAATTTACATGTGTTACACGTATTTTTAATATAAGCTTCTTAATGTATCGTAGAAAATGTAAAACATCTTATAAAAGCGGTTTTTTTATATCTTTTTTTACATTTTTTTTATATCTCCTTTAAATAACAGCATTATAGCTTACATTACAAATATGCAGAACAATTTTCATTTGTCTTACTTTCTTAAATATTATAATAATCGCATTATAACTTATCAATTCTTATAAATATACTAGATCAATTCTTATAAATATACTAGAAAATTAATTTTTAGTCATTCCTCAATATTGTAATCAGTAGATGGTCTTATCAATCTCCATTCATTAGTGCTTTTGTACCATTCATGATAATATTCATATATACTGTAAATAAATAAAGAGTAAGAAGAAAGCAATTTATATCTTTATATTATATTTATTATATAATATATGCTGTTTTATATTTTTATTAAGATATTTTAGTATTTTTATACACACAATTATATAATTTAAATTAGAATAGTTTCCGTTTAATGAATAAAATTTCTGTACCATGACATAGAAAGTATCTCAATCATCCTTAGTTTAAAAAGTTTATTTTTTAATTTGGATTTAATATAAATTTGTTTTAGTAAAAGTACCAAAAATAAGTCATTTGTGTTTATTAATTTATGTAACTTTATTGTACATCTTTATGATCAATTCTTATATTTATATTTCTAATATTTATATTTATATTTATTCTAATATTTATTATTATTAATTAATAATAATGATTTCAAATAATACATAATATAATAATCATATGTTCCTTTTAATAATTAAGTTTAATTTTAAGTTTACTTTTATATAAAATCAAATTTTAAATCAGTTAAGAAAGAGAAATATGATTATTATTCGTGTAGTTCATCTTGAAAGGAATTTTCTTAATCATTTACAATTTGGACGTAATTATTGGCTATAATTGACTTTAATCTCTATTTCAATAATTTTTTTGAAGAAAAAAAATTAATTCCGAAATGTGTCAGATAATTTATTGTTAAAATTAGATTTATTAACTTCAATTCTTCATCTTTTTAAATTCAGTTCTTCCTGAATATACTTTTAAGTTGAAAATCTCCGAACGCAAAATGTTAGATTAATTAGTTAATAGAATGTACTCTTACCTACTACTCGAATTAACTATTTGCTGCATTGCCATATAAATGTGAGATGAACGTGATACCAAAGAAAAACCAAATTACGCGCCCAGATTATTGTAGGGTACATGACCCTGGTACGCCATGGAAGGCGGGGGCGCTGGCAAGACAAGAGGGTAGTGTTGCGTCAGCGTGGCGTCAGTCGGCATATATACACGAGGGAGAGCGCGCGCGGGAAGAAGCGACCACGTGTGTCGAGGTAGCGTGGCGTCGGTCCGGCCGCACAGTTTTAAGTGTACCTCTATCAAATAAATAATGTTCTCATTAAGTCGAAGTACATGATTATTGCCGCTCGACAAACCTTACAAAAATCAGAAGTGGGATTAGGACGCTAGCACACGTAAGGAAACTTAAGAAACTCGAAGAAGTTGCGTCAGCCATCTTCCGTTATTGGTTGAGTCGCCGCGTGAGAGACACGTGCTATCGTTACATACTCAGAAAATCCGGAAAAACGGTCAACGAACGGAACGAAATCACAATGGATCCGAAGAAGTTTTCGATAACTCAACTTAAGGCCGAATTACGAAGACGAGACTTGCCGGTGCACGGACGCAAGGTAGATCTCATCGCGCGTCTGGATAAAGACGACACGAGTGGCACGTGGATGAATTCCGTTGCTTGCGCCGAGTGCCCAACGACCGCCTCAGATAAGGATCTATCGGACGAGGAAGTAGCATTGACCGCGAACGAAGAAGATGACGGTAACGAAGAAAGAACAATAGAAGGCCCAAGAGAGAACAGAAATCGTGACCGCCGAAATAGCGATGAATTAGAGCGCCGTTATCGCGACATGCAACTCGAATTTGAGCGTCGTGAAAACGAACTCCTGAGAAGAGAGTTAGAGATCGCTAGACGGGAGAACGAACAACTACGAAGAGCCACACCACCTGTAGCCGAGGGGGCACGCAGAACAGAGAACATCACCGCCATGTTGGAACTAGTGGGATTCTTCGACGGAAGTGCAGGTACGTTTAGAAAATGGGAGCAACAAGTCCGTCAATTGTGTGCAACCTATCGTCTCGATGATGACCGTGCTAAACTGCTCGTTAGCAACAAAATAAAAGGAAAAGCGAAGAGCTGGTTTCAGGCAGAAAACACGATTGCCATGACTCTTGATGAAATAATGGACGGCTTCCGGAAAATGTATGATCATCGTCCGTTACGTGTAGCCATGAGGAAGAAATTCGAGGCAAGAGAGTGGAAACCATCCGAGAATTTTGCAGATTATTTCCACGATAAAATAATCTTGGCAAAAGACGTTCCTATCGACGAAGAGGAAATGGTCGATTATTTAATTGATGGCATTCCGAGTGACCATCTACAAGACTTAGCACGAATGAAGGAGTTCCAGAAGAAGGAAGATATGTTACGAACCTTCGAGAAAGTATCCTTGCGAACACCTGTGAAAAACAATACGAAACGAGATTCACGACCGACGGGAAAGCACGACGTAAAATCAGCTGATTCACAAAAGGATAATGAGAAAAAAGGAGAAAATCAAGCGAAAAACGACGAAGGAAAACTGAAAAATCCTCGTTGTTATAACTGTAACAAACTAGGGCACATCGCTTCTGACTGTCGTCAACCTAAGCGCGAGAAGGGCTCGTGTTTCAAGTGTGGTGAGATGGGCCACATATCCAAGGACTGTCCAACGAAGACTACGTCATCAACGGAGGTTGCAGTTGTCAACGAGAAGGAAAATCCAGTCTACTCCATCTTCGGCTGCGAGGAGGACGAAGAGACATTTTTTAAAGACGTCGACTACGAAATAAACTGCACAAGTCTTCCCGATACAAATCATAAGATTAGATTAAACACGCTAATGGATTCAGGTAGTAAAGTCAGTTTTATAAAAGAGAGTTTCGCGTTGAAAGAAGCAGTAGAATCTTTCGGTACACACTCGGGAAATTATCATGGTATAAACTACTCACCGTTACGGATTATCGGGTATATACGGCTGAATATCACTATCGATAACGAAACAAAAAATAATATAACAACACTAGTTGTTCCGGATACGACTATGGTATACCCGGTAGTGTTAGGTCGCGACGTATTGAAGAAATTCGGTCTGGGTCTGAGGAAACTGGAAGTTCAAGTGATAGATGAGCTGTTGAACGTAGAAGTAGATAATCCGCGCGACACGGCATTAGATTCTCTTGGTATCAATCCCGAAATATCTCGTGAAGCACAGATTAGTTTGCGAGAACTCTTTAGGTCGGAATACGTTGAGCCCGCAAGGTCTATTAGTCCAAAAGTCGACATGGAGTTAAAATTAAGCCTGACGAATGAAACCCCATTCCACTTTAACCCACGTCGAGTCTCCGTTTCTGAAAAGGAAAAGTTGAGGAAAATATTAGACGATCTCCTGGAGAGGAAAATCATTCAGCCTAGTAAATCCGAATATGTTTCCCCTATTATTCTAGTAAAGAAAAAGAATGATGAACTCCGACTTTGTGTGGATTATCGTGTGTTAAACAAAGTCCTGCGTCGCGATAATTATCCTCTTCCGTTAATAGAGGACCAAATTGACGTACTTAGAGATAAAAAGTATTTCAGTATTCTTGATCTGAAAGACGGGTTCTTTCATATTCGAATCGCGGATGAATCGATAAAATATACTGCATTTACGACACCGTACGGGATTTTCGAATATAGAAGAATGCCTTTCGGACTCAAAGTAGGACCGTCGAGATTTCAGAGATTTGTAAACGAAGCGTTAGTAGAATTGATTAGATCCGGAGACATTGTCGTATACATGGACGATGTATTGGTCGCAACCGTTACGTTAGAGCATCACTTTAAGGTCTTAAAGCAGTTGTTCAAGTGCTTAGTTGATAATCTGTTGGAGCTCCGACTCGATAAATGTCAGTTTTTATGCACAGAGATAGAGTTCTTAGGTTATCGTATCTCTAAAATCGGAATTCAGCCAAACAAGTCAGGGATTGAGACAATCGAGAAATATCCAATTCCACAAAATTTGAAAAGTCTGCAATGTTTCCTCGGGATGGCTTCGTATTTTCGAAAATTTATTGAAGGTTTCTCCGTTATCGCAAAACCACTTCATGAATTACTCCGTAAAAACGTGGAATTTAAGTTTGGGAAAGAACAACTAAAAGCGTTTCAGATACTTAAGCGAAAACTGCAGGAAGCACCTGTACTTAGTATATACAGTCCTCATGATGAGACGGAACTTCATACAGATGCTAGTTCGCACGGTTTTGGCGCCTCTCTTATGCAAAAGAAAACAGATATGAAGTTTCACCCGGTCTCGTATTTTTCAAAACGGGCGACCGATACTGAAAGCCGCTATCATAGTTTTGAATTAGAAACGCTCGCAGTTATCTATGCACTTCGCCGATTTCGCATCTACTTGCATGGCATTAAGTTTAAGATCGTTACGGATTGTGCGTCGTTGAAAATGACTTTAGATAAGAAGGATGTGTGTCCACGAATAGAAAGGTGGGCTGTCGAGCTTATGGAATATGATTATACTCTGGAACACAGAGCCGGCACCAAAATGCAACACGTAGACGCTCTCAGCCGCGCCACAAACATCCTGGTTATTGAGGATAACCCACTCGAGTTAGAACTAGCGTTAAGTCAAAATCGCGATCCCAAAATCCGAGAACTACGAGGGAAACTTGAGAAATCTCAAGATAGACAATACGAGATGCGAAATGGACTCGTATACCGAAAAAGAGATGGCGAGTTACGGTTCTATGTACCGGAAAAAATGGAAAGTCATGTATTGCGAAAGTATCATGACGAAATGGGACATTTCGGTCCAGAAAAAACGTGCGGCGCGATAGATAAGACCTATTGGTTTCCGCAAATGCGTATTAAGGTTAAGAATCATGTTCGAAATTGTTTAAAATGTATTGCGTTTACTCCATCTACAGGCAAGTCTGAAGGATTTCTGCATAGTATACCTAAAGGTAATGTACCGTTTCAGACATTTCACATCGACCATATGGGACCTATAGATCGAAGACACTTGATCAAACAACACATTTTAGTGATCGTCGATGCATTCACGAAGTACATTAAATTGTATGCTACTAAGACTACAACTTCAAGGGAATCCATCGATTGTCTAAGGCAGCATTTCGCTAACTATAGCCGCCCTCATACTATAGTGAGCGATAGAGGGACTTGTTTCACCTCAAATGAGTTTGAAGAATTTCTCAAGGAAAATAACATTCGACACGTGTTGATAGCTACGGGATCTCCTAAAGCGAATGGGCAGGTAGAACGAATTAACCGTGTGTTAGGCCCGCTCCTTGCCAAAGTAGTTGATAATAATGCCGGAAAGTATTAGTATAAGGCGCTAGCGGAAGCAGAATTCGCGATCAACAACACGATAAATAAATCCACGGGAGATACACCAAGTCGTTTATTGTTTGGAGTCGACCAGCGAGGCCCGAGCATTGATGGAATCAAGGAGTACTTAGAGGAAAAGGCTACACCAGAAACCCGTGATCTCGAAGTGATACGCGAAAGGGCCGCTAAGAATATTTCAAAGAATCAAGAATACAATCAGCGTTACTTTGACAAGAGTAGAAAAGAGCCACGTCAGTACAAGGAAGGTGATTACGTGGGGATCCGAAATTTTGATAATACTCCGGGGGCGCCGAAGAAACTCATCCCCGAGTTCAAAGGACCTTATGAGGTATATAAGATTCTCAGAAATGATAGATACATAATTAGAGATGTAGAGAATTACCAAACATCACGTCGCCCTTACGAAGGAACATGGGAAGCTTGCAACATTAGACCCTGGCGTGACGAAATCGCCTGACTATACCTAAAACACTTATCAGAGACCAAAGATTAGTTGATAAGCAGTAGTTAAGATTGTTTTGTACTTATTCATTATACTCTATTATCTTGTTTGTACTACCGTGTCCGAGGCCGGACAAATGATCAGGAAAGGCCGAATTGTGAGATGAACGTGATACCAAAGAAAAACCAAATTACGCGCCCAGATTATTGTAGGGTACATGACCCTGGTACGCCATGGAAGGCGGGGGCGCTGGCAAGACAAGAGGGTAGTGTTGCGTCAGCGTGGCGTCAGTCGGCATATATACACGAGGGAGAGCGCGCGCGGGAAGAAGCGACCACGTGTGTCGAGGTAGCGTGGCGTCGGTCCGGCCGCACAGTTTTAAGTGTACCTCTATCAAATAAATAATGTTCTCATTAAGTCGAAGTACATGATTATTGCCGCTCGACAATCCTTACATAAATAAACCAAAGAAATAAGCCTAGGACGATGATTTGTACGATAAAGGTTATCTGATTCTGAACATCAATTGATAATGTTAAATAAACGATTAGTCCCGTTATGAAATTTATACATATAAAGAATGATATTATAAAAAGAGAAATACAAACTTTCCAAAGCATCTGAAACAATTTATTCCCATCTTTATAATATTATTATATTGATATCACAAAAACACATTTAATGAAAAAAATAATAATTCTTTAAATAAATTATTTTAATATTATTATAAATAAAATCATCAAACATAGAAATTATAAATCGTAGAAATTATTTTATCATTTTGTTTCTTGATATATTCTTATTTATTTTACAATTTTATAATTTATTTATTGAATTGTCATGATTCCATCTATAAATCATTTTGTTTAAGTTTTAAATTTTTTTGACTTTATCATCAAACATTTCTTCACATTTTAATTATTACAGACAGTCTACCCTTCAAAATAGGCCAAAAGATAAAAATCTTTATTTAAAAATATAAAAAAATTATAAACTAATCGTACATATAAATAATATAATGTAAGTTCTGTTAGCAAGCTTTATTATTATTGTGGCATATGTTTATATATAAATTTTGACTTTAATGATTTTAGCGTTTGCCTTAACATAAAAGATAAGAAAAGAATAATAAGAAATAATAAGAAATAATAAGCAGATATTAAATTTAAGGCAAACGCTAAAATCGTTAAAGTCAAAATTCATATATAAACATATGCCACAATAATAATAAAGGTTGCTAACCGAACTTACATTATATTATTTATATGTACGATCAGTTTATAATTTTTTTATATTTTTAAATAAAGATTTTAAACTTTTGGCATATTTTGAAGAGTAGACTGTCTATAATAATTAAAATGTCTATAATAATTAAAATGAAGAAATTAGAATATATACATATATATATATGTTAAAATAAATTTTTTTTTCTAAAAGTTAGCTCGCTATTTTCTACAATTTTTTTAACAGTTATAAGATCTTTTGTGATATTACCTTTGATAATGATTTGGACCGTATTTCTAATGGATAGCGGGTATAACAATATGGGCAATAAAGTATGTCGCTTTTATTTGCTATTTCCTCCAGACAATAAACGTGTATGTATACCTTTGCACAGTCACATGGGGATGTGAGATATGTTTTATTCACATCTATCATAAACGGATTTATATACATAACATATTTAAATAATAATGATTTTTTAAATAATAATAATGAATTTATATAATATATATCCAATCTTTTTAAAAAATAAATTATATAGATACATATTTTTATGTGTGTTTATGTATATATGTGTGTGTGTGTGTGTGTGTGTGTGTGTGTGTGTGTAACGCATAGAAAAGTTTATAATACAAAATATATAATGCTGATTTAAAAAATTTTCATTCCGCAATTATCTTTGTAAAGAAAATTTATTAATCCGATTATTTCATAAAAATAAAACTGCGTACTTTTTTTACACTGCCAACATAATGACGATCTTGGTGCGATGCATGCGGTACATTCATATTCCGTGCAAGGAAATTCATCGAGCTCAATTTCATCCATTTTTAATTGTATTATTAATTTATTGTGCAATAAACTGTTAAACTTTTGTTATAATAACGGATTAATAAGTCTTATAAATTTAATTCTCTACGTTGTCACTATGGTTAATCTCTTGATACTGCTAACTTTGATACTGTTCTGATGATTTATTTACATTTATTCTTTTGACAACAACAGTCGCTGAAAATATTTAAGACCTTAAGATGAGACTTTAAGATTTGAACGAGGGACAGCGGGAGCAAGAGTGAGAGAGAGAGAGAATGAGAGAGAGGGAGGGAGAGAGGGAATATTCCGAAGATTTAACAAATATGTGACCATGCTTATAACACAATTACAATATGTTATATTCTATATAATAATTTTTATTATGTATACGTATATTCTTAATTTATATTCTTCGATTTAAAAAGTTTAATTTATATATAAAAGTGCAACTGCATAAATACCTATCTTTTCGCCCATTTGATAGATCTTAAATTATAAAAATAAAGAAAAACGATAAACGATCCAAAAGATAAGAATACAAAATAAAATAAAAAGGCTAAGAGACCGTGGCGCAAGGTGTTAGAGAGTAAAAGTAATAATAAACTCTAAGTAAGAGACATAATATATTAAAAATCAATGAGATATAAAATACATACGTACGTTTCGATATATTCAAGATCCTTTTCAATGCTCAAGAAAAACGTTAGGATATAAAAATAAAAATTTAAAATTTAACTAATAAGCAGAACGCGATTACAAAAAGACGGTGATAGAAGGCAACATAAACAATAAATAAGGAAATAATGGTCGCAAACGTTTGAAACGTTAACAGAAGATATGACGAAAGCGTTATCAAACAAAAAATTATTAATATCCGCTCTAGTAAGATGCTTTTTCCGAAAGAAGGTCGACGCTTTCACCTTCTTCCGAAAAAAGACGCAGATACACGCATACGTAGAGAATACCATATCACGACTTTGCGACAGTCCCCCAATGAAAAAAGAATCAACATTTTTCCATCTCCAAAAAAGCCATGAAGTCAGAAGGATAAATTATAAACTCGAATTGTGATCTAATAACTTATATTAATATATAAATTTGCTTGCCAATTTTTGATAACTTCTCTTCATATATTTTTAAAATCGTTCCTTGGTTCAACTTAAAATTTTTCCCAGATAAATACATCATCATCAGCTATTATTTTAATTACAATAATTCGATTTGTGACGTTCACCAAACAGGCGAAACTTGTGATTACTCTTTATATTCTCCTTATATTCATAATTTACTTTTCTTCTGCATTCCTCCAATGATTTTTAGCGATATTGTTGTTTAGCGATATTGTTGTTTTTCTAATAGGAAAATATAAATCTTTTACGAACATCATGAATTGCTTGTTCATTCATATGACAGTAAATACAAGCATTACAGATAATTACAATTATTATGCCAATATGCGTAAATCAAGTTGTAATTTCCGATTATTAATTTATCAGTATTTAGTAACATTGTCATCATTTGTCAACATCATTTTTTCAGCACAGAGGCAATGTGAATCATAAACAGAAGAATCTTAGTTTTAGAGACAAGAGTCAATAACATGTGTTTATAATTTAGTTGTATGTCAACAAAAAGTTATTCAACACATGTTACAGTTACATTTAAAGTGCGATAAAAACATATGTGCACAAAGCAAAGAAAGACTTATAAGTTATGTCTAATAAATAATTATGTAACTATAAAATGAAAATTGACAGCAAAAATAAAAAAGTATGTGATTTATATTTATTTTTATTATAATGTTATATTTATAGAATTACATTAAGAAAACGTTACATAGTTAATAGATTATAATATAAAAAATGCATTCTTTTATTATTATAGTTAATATTTTATTAATATAGATTTAATTAATAAAAGAAATAATATATAGATGCGCAAAATATATTTTTATAAAAAATTTATATAAAAGAATTATATAAAAGGTTTCTTTTTATATCTATCATTAAAGAAATTTTATACAGCGTTCTTGTGTGAGATAAATCACATTAATGTTTCAAAGAATATAAAAAAAGTACAATTTCCCCTTATTAATATTAATAACTTTTTAATTAATATTATATATAATATTATATATATTATATTATATATTATTATATCTTTATAACATTTAAATGTAATATATATAATGTAATATTGTATAATATTATCTAATATATTTTGTAATATAATGTTATATAATATTATATCTTTGTAATATACATTATTTATGAGCTATAGTATCTTTGTATTATAACTTTTATTAATTTTGATATAATCTTTTTATCCATGAACAAGATAAAATTTTGTCAATTAAATTTACATGTGTTACACGTATTTTTAATATAAGCTTCTTAATGTATCGTAGAAAATGTAAAACATCTTATAAAAGCGGTTTTTTTATATCTTTTTTTACATTTTTTTTATATCTCCTTTAAATAACAGCATTATAGCTTACATTACAAATATGCAGAACAATGAAATTTTCATTTGTCTTACTTTCTTAAATATTATAATAATCGCATTATAACTTATCAATTCTTATAAATATACTAGATCAATTCTTATAAATATATTAGAAAATTAATTTTTAGTCATTCTTCAATATTGTACTCTTCAATATTGTTATCAGTAGATGGTCTTATCAATCTCCATTCATTAGTGCTTTTGTACCATTGATGATAATATTCATATATACTGTAAATAAATAAGAAGTAAGAAGAAAGCAATTTATATCTTTATATTATATTTATTATATAATATATGCTGTTTTATATTTTTACTAAGATATTTTAGTATTTTTATAATTATATAATTTAAATTAGAATAGTTTCCGTTTAATGAATAAAATTTCTGTACCATGACATAGAAAGTATCTCAATCATCCTTAGTTTAAAAGGTTTATTTTTTAATTTGGATTTAATATAAATTTGTTTTAGTAAAAGTACCAAAAATAAGTCATTTGTGTTTATTAATTTATATATCTTTATTGTATATCTTTATGATTAATTCTTATATTTATCATTATTAATTAATAATAATGATTTCAAATAATACATAATATAATAATCATATGTTCCTTTTAATAATTAAGTTTAATTTTATGTTTACTTTTATATAAAAACAAATTTTAAATCAGTTAAGAAAGAGAAATATGATTATTATTCGTGTAGTTCATCTTGAAAGGAATTTTCTTAATCATTTACAATTTGGACGTAATTATTGGCTATAATTGACTTTAATCTCTATTTCAATAATTTTTTTGAAGAAAAAAAATTAATTCCGAAATGTGTCAGATAATTTATTGTTAAAATTAGATCTATTAACTTCAATTCTTCATCTTTTTAAATTCAGTTCTTCCTGAATATACTTTTAAGTTGAAAATCTCCGAACGCAAAATGTTAGATTAATTAGTTAATAGAATGTACTCTTACCTACTACTCGAATTAACTATTTGCTGCATTGCCATATAAATAAACCAAAGAAATAAGCCTAGGACGATGATTTGTACGATAAAGGTTATCTGATTCTGAACATCAATTGATAATGTTAAATAAACGATTAGTCCCGTTATGAAATTTATACATATAAGGAATGATATTATAAAAAGAGAAATACAAACTTTCCAAAGCATCTGAAACAATTTATTCCCATCTTTATAATATTATTATATTGATATCACAAAAACACATTTAATGAAAAAAATAATAATTCTTTAAATAAATTATTTTAATATTATTATAAATAAAATCATCAAACATAGAAATTATAAATCGTAGAAATTATTTTATCATTTTGTTTCTTGATATATTCTTATTTATTTTACAATTTTATAATTTATTTATTGAATTGTCATGATTCCATCTATAAATCATTTTGTTTAAGTTTTAAATTTTTTTGACTTTATCATCAAACATTTCTTCACATTTTAATTATTACAGACAGTCTACCCTTCAAAATAGGCCAAAAATTAAAAATCTTTATTTAAAAATATAAAAAAATTATAAACTAATCGTACATATAAATAATATAATGTAAGTTCTGTTAGCAAGCTTTATTATTATTGTGGCATATGTTTATATATAAATTTTGACTTTAATGATTTTAGCGTTTGCCTTAACATAAAAGATAAGAAAAGAATAATAAGAAATAATAAGAAATAATAAGCAGATATTAAATTTAAGGCAAACGCTAAAATCGTTAAAGTCAAAATTCATATATAAACATATGCCACAATAATAATAAAGGTTGCTAACCGAACTTACATTATTTTATTTATATGTACGATCAGTTTATAATTTTTTTATATTTTTAAATAAAGATTTTAAACTTTTGGCATATTTTGAAGAGTAGACTGTCTATAATAATTAAAATGTCTATAATAATTAAAATGAAGAAATTAGAATAAATATATATATATATATATATATATATATATATATATGTTAAAATAAATTTTTTTTTCTAAAAGTTAGCTCGCTATTTTCTACAATTTTGTTAACAGTTATAAGATCTTTTGCGACATTACCTTTGATAATGATTTGGACCGTATTTCTAATGGATAGCGAGTATTACAACATGGGCAATAAAGTATGTCGCTTTTATTTGCTATTTCCTCCAGACAATAAACGTGTATGTATACATTTGCACAGTCACATGGGGATATGAGATATGTTTTATTCACATCTATCATAAACGAATTTATATACATAACATATTTAAATAATAATGATTTTTTAAATAATAATGATGAATTTATATAATATATATCCAATCTTTTTAAAAAATAAATTATATAGATACATATTTTTATGTGTGTTTATGTATGTGTGTGTGTGTGTGTGTGTGTGTGTGTGTGTGTGTGTGTGTGTGTGTGTGTGTGTGTGTGTGTGTGTGTGTGTAACGCATAGAAAAGTTTATAATACAAAATATATAATGCTGATTTAAAAAATTTTCATTCCGCAATTATCTTTGTAAAGAAAATTTATTAATCCGATTATTTCATAAAAATAAAACTGCGTACTTTTTTTACACTGCCAACATAATGACGATCTTGGTGCGGTGCATGCGGTACATTCATCTTCCGTGCAAGGAAATTCATCGAGCTCAATTTCATCCATTTTTAATTGTATTATTAATTTATTGTGCAATAAACTGTTAAACTTTTGTTATAATAACGGATTAATAAGTCTTATAAATTTAATTCTCCACGTTGTCACTATGGTTAATCTCTTGATACTGCTAACTTTGATACTGTTCTGATGATTTATTTACATTTATTCTTTTGACAACAACAGTCGCTGAAAATATTTAAGACCTTAAGATGAGACTTTAAGATTTGAACGAGGGACAGCAGGAGCAAGAGTGAGAGAGAGAGAAAGAGAGAGAGGGAGGGAGAGAGAGGGGGGGGAAGAGAGGGAATATTCCGAAGATTTAACAAATATGTGACCGTGCTTATAACACAATTACAATATGTTATATTCTATATAATAATTTTCATTATGTATACGTACATTCTTAATTTATATTCTTCGATTTAAGAAGTTTAATTTATATATAAAAGTGCAACTGCATAAATACCTATCTTTTCGCCCATTTGATAGATCTTAAATTATAAAAATAAAGAAAAACGATAAACGATCCAAATGATAAGAATACAAAATAAAATAAAAAGGCTAAGAGACCGTGGCGCAAGGTGTTAGAGAGTAAAAGTAATAATAAACTCTAAGTAAGAGACATAATATATTAAAAATCAATGAGATATAAAATACATACGTACGTTTCGATATATTCAAGATCCTTTTCAATGCTCAAGAAAAACGTTAGGATATAAAAATAAAAATTTAAAATTTAACTAATAAGCAGAACGCGATTACAAAAAGACGGTGATAGAAGGCAACATAAACAATAAATAAGGAAATAATGGTCGCAAACGTTTGAAACGTTAACAGAAGATATGACGAAAGCGTTATCAAACAAAAAATTATTAATATCCGCTCTAGTAAGATGCTTTTTCCGAAAGAAGGTCGACGCTTTCACCTTCTTCCGAAAAAAGACGCAGATACACGCATACGTAGAGAATACCATATCACGACTTTGCGACAGTCCCCCAATGAAAAAAGAATCAACATTTTTCCATCTCCAAAAAAGCCATGAAGTCAGAAGGATAAATTATAAACTCGAATTGTGATCTAATAACTTATATTAATATATAAATTTGCTTGCCAATTTTTGATAACTTCTCTTCATATATTTTTAAAATCGTTCCTTGGTTCAACTTAAAATTTTTCCCAGATAAATACATCATCATCAGCTATTATTTTAATTACAATAATTCGATTTGTGACGTTCACCAAACAGGCGAAACTTGTGATTACTCTTTATATTCTCCTTATATTCATAATTTACTTTTCTTCTGCATTCCTCCAATGATTTTTAGCGATATTGTTGTTTAGCGATATTGTTGTTTTTCTAATAGGAAAATATAAATCTTTTACGAACATCATGAATTGCTTGTTCATTCATATGACAGTAAATACAAGCATTACAGATAATTACAA